>NC_134568.1:100880310-101180310 GCF_050947875.1 Dermacentor variabilis
TGCCGGTATCAGAGAAATGTATCTGAGTAGTGGAATGAACTAGAAATCTGTTCAATATGTACCCCTAGAGAATCAGCTTGGTCAATAAATGTGTCTCCTTGTGTATTTACCAAGGGTAGAGGATGAGTTTCGCGGCATTTTATTTTGTTTACCCTGTTCCAGGTTTTTCTTTCATCTCTATATGAATTAATATTAGAGATGTATTTCTGCCAGCTTTCTCTTTTGGCTAGGCGGCGCGTTCTCCTACCTTCGGACTTTGTTTTCTTGAAGCTAATCAAGTTCTCGGTAGTTGGACAGTCGCGAAGGCGACTCCAAGCCTTATTTTGATTTTTGCGAGCTTCCTTACACTGCTCATTCCACCAAGGAATACGTCGTTTAGAGGGCGTTCCGTTCGTTTCAGGGATACGTATTGATGCAGCGTCAGTTATAAATGCCGTGAAATATGACACTGCATCATTGATTGAGAGAGTATAGATGTCATCCCAGGTCAAATGTGACAGCTCTCTGTATCGTTTCCAGTCAGCACAGTCGACCTTCCAACATGGCAGATGAGGGGAACACTTATGGCCTTTTGTTAATTTCAAGACAATTGGGAAATGGTCACTCCCATATGATATTTTGATCACATTCCACTCCAGGTATGGCACTAGTGTACTTGATGTTATACTTAAGTCAATAGATGAGAACGTTTTGTTCGCCACGCTGTAGAATGTGGGTTCTTTCTTGTTTAGTAAGCATGCATCGGAAGATAAAAGGAAGTTTTCTAATAAGCGCCCTCTCGTATCACAACGAGAACCTCCCCAGAGGGTGTTGTGTGCATTTAAATCGCCTACTACAATGTAAGGTTCGGGGAGTTCTGCGATAAAGCTCTCGAATTCTATTCTGGAAAGTTGATGGCTCGGAGGAATGTAGAGAGAGCAAACAGTAACTAGCTTATCAAATAGTACGGCTCTGATTGCCACTGCCTCAAGGGGCGTTTGCAGATGTAAATGCTTGCAGGCGATACCCTTATCAACTATAACAGCAACACCGCCTGACGAGGCGTACGCATCACTGCGATCTTTGCAGTAAATGGCATATTGTTTGAGAAAGTTAGTATGTGAAGGATTGAGGTGTGTCTCTTGCACACACAACACCCGTGGATTAAACTTGCGAGGGAGTTCCTTAATGTCATCAAGATTGTTTATTAGACCTCTCCCATTCCGATGCATTACCTGTGTGGCCATATTGGAAGTGTTTTGTGGTGTGTGTCAAGAGAAATCAATTAGGTTGGCTCAAGAGGCCTTTCCAGGCCCCTTGATGCGGGGTATTTCTTTTTTGTTGGCGCGCTCCAGGGAGTAACGTCGTTCCTTCGGCGTCTGAGACGCCGGAGAAGTATTTCTTACATCCATCGCCTCGTCAGAGGCGCTGGATGACGCCCGCTCAGCGGGCACTCTCGGGGGTTTTTCGGGCCTGTCTGCACGAGCAGTGGCCCTGGGACCGGCAGGCTCGGAGGTCTGCTGGCCCTTCATGGTAGGGGGCGGAAGAGCAGTGGCTGCTCCCGCCAGGAGGGCTGATGGCGTAACAGCCGTCACACTCTGTGTGACTTGCGCGGCCGCCACAAGATGTGGCACTGCCCCCTGGCGCGTCACATCCCTGTAGGACGGATTCGATTGGTTGTGGACACTAAAACGCTTGCGCGCTTCTGGAAAAGAAATGTTTAGTTTGGACCTTCAGTTCGATTATTTGTTTTTCTTTCTTCCATGATGGGCACGATCGCGAACAGGCGGGGTGGTCTCCGTCACAGTTAGCGCAGTGGGTTGTGGAAGAACAGTTATCTGATGTGTGGTCTTTAGATGCACAAGTAGCACGCTCTCGGTAGCTCTGAGACCCATGCCCAAAACGCTGACACTTGAAGCATCGGCGCGGATTGGGAATGTACGGTCGTACGCGTAGTTTACAATATCACGTCTCTAATGAATCAGGTAGTTCACTTGTTCCAAATGTTATTATTAGATGCTTTGTTGGAATTTCCTTGTCGTCGCGCCTTAACTTAATTCGTTGCACCTTTACCACGTTTTTGTCTTGTCATCCTTCCAACAGCTCGCTCTCACTAAGTTCAAGGAGGTCGTCATCAGAAATGACACCACGCACAGTGTTCATAGACCGGTGGGGGCCCACAGAGACAGGAATGTCACCAAACGCAACAAGTGCTCCCATATGGGCTGCAGAACTGAGCGTATTTTCCCTCTCCCAAATCACGAAGAAGACCTAGCACAGAGGCACATGAAAGCGAGCGCAGGATGACAGACTTGATGGCACCCTAGGCAGTAGGAGGGGACATAGGTCTTTTTCTGGTACAGCTTGAGCGCACGTGTGAGAAAGCAAAATTCGCGAGAAACACGTGGCCGCAACGCTTGCTTACGTTACTACCACGTGAGGTAGCTGATATTATCGCCTGCATGGGGAAAGAAGAAGCAGAGGATTTCGATGAAGTCAAAGCGAATCTACTTAAAAAGTACAGATTATCAGCGGAAGCATTCAGGCGAAAATTCAGGGAAGTCGAGAAGACCAAAACCGAGTCATACTCAGATTTTGCATACACCTTGGAGGTAAACCTGAAGGAATGGCTCAGAGAAGAGGGTGCACTCGGCGACGCCGAAAAGACAATGCAGTGCGTTGCTTTAGAACAGTTCTACCGCCGGCTGCCAATAAACATCAAGTATTGGGTTCAGGATAGGCCAGGCGTAGACACAATCACGAGAGCGGCCGATCTCGCTGACGAGTGCGTAACTCGCCGTGCGGACGAAGGCGACGAAGCTCCTAAGAAGGAGATGAATAAATGCCGACCCGACAAGCCAAAGCAATGGTCAAAGTCGAGTCGATATAAAACAGTGGAAAGGTCAGATTCGGTGAAAACTAGTGACGAGGAAAGCGAGGGGGAAAAGGAGTCACCCGAAGAGAAGGCAAAAAGGCAAAAGAGAAAAGCTTTCGAGGCCAAGAAACCAATAGTTTGCTACAACTGCCAGCAAACAAGGCATATCTCCGCGGGATGCAAAAATCCCAAACTTGTATTGATGTCACTAACTAGTAACGCAGAAAATCTGAACTTGCTAGAACCATACATTCGAGAACTCGTGGTAAGCGGCAAACCGTGTAGAGTGCTTCGCGACTCGGCAGCCACAATGGACGTGGTGCATCCGTCGTACGTAGAGGAAGGCCAATTCACGGGAGAATGTGCTGCGATAAGGCAAGCCGTAGAGTCCTCCAGTGTTTGTCTCCCTGTGGCCCAGATTCGTATCGAAGGCCCTTTTGGAGTACTGGACACTGAAGCCGCCGTCTCGGCACATCTCCCACCGCAGCATCCGCATTTGTTTTCTAACAAATCGGAGGATTTACTACGACGCAAGGGAATCGGGTTTAGTGAGGTAACAGTGCAAGCCCCAACTCGTTCCAAGGCAAGAGAGCTCGCGGCCAAGGCAGGGTACAAATGTCCAGTGGTGGAGGAAACAGGTTTGAAGGAGGACTCGTCAACCAGTACCGAACGGGACAGCCCTATAGGGGATAATGCGGAAAGTACACCAGCTAATGAAAACGTCAGGAAAGCAGCGGAGCCTGAAATGTCTCAGCGAGGCGGAATGCAGCAGAAAGTTATTGAACGTAAGCCCTGCCACAATAACTGCTGAGCAGGAAATGCGTAAGGCACAAAGCAATGCTAAGCATTACTATGACAGGACGGCTCGCACGCGACGCTTTGAAGTTGGGGAAAAGGTAATGATCCTGAAACCCTCTTTGAAAAACAAACTAGAGGTTCAATGGGAAGGACCGGTTGACATAATTCAGAAATTATCTGAAACAAACTACGTAATCACGGTACCGCGAAAACGAAGGACACCACAAGTGTACCATAGCAATCTACCTACACCCTACCGGCAGAGGGAGGCCATTGTGAACATGTCCCTTAACCAACCTGAGGAGGTGCCTGTCGACTTTCCGTAGTTAACAGCCGTGACGGACGCAAAATACATTCAGGAGACCATTCACAAGCTAGTAGAGCAGGCGGAGTTGAATCCCAATCTGAGGGCCGAACTGAGGGAACTGGTGTTTGAATTTAAAGACGTATATTCAGACACGCCGGGCAGGTTGGCGTCTGGCACCACGTGCAGAAAAGGATTTCACCCGCCCTTCTCTCATCATGCCTCGTGTGTGTGTGTGTGTGTGTGTGTGTGTGTGTGTGTGTGTGTGTGTGTTTGTGTGTGTGTGTGTGCGCGCGCGCGACTTTAGAGGGACCCTTTCCTCGAACGGCCAAAGTCTACAGAACTTCCACCACGAACCAGCAACGCACAAACGAGACGGACAAGCGTCCACAATTCCAGGAGGCGGGACGGCCTCCTCCTTGCAGCAGGCTTTCTGTTCCGGTCACGTGACATCGACGGAAGCAAGATCCCTCCTCCTTGCAGCAAGCTTTCTGTGCCGGTCACGTGACGTCGATGGCAGCAAGATCCCTCCCACGATTGTAGAGAGCCTATTGAAGGGTGTTAGGGTTGGCGTCTGACACCACGTGGCGAGAGGTCATTCACCCTACCCCCTGAGCCGAAGCCCACGAGCGACCTCATCCCCGTCGCCTCTCATGGTCGTGTTTGAATTTAAAGACGTATTTTCAGACACACCGGGCAGGACAACTGCGATCGTTCACGATATCGAGTTAACCTAGTCGGACCCTGTTCGTTCGAAAGCTTATCGCGTTTCGCCTCGTCAACGTGAAGTCATGACCGCTGAAATAAACAAGATGTTAGAGCTAGGTGTAATCGAACCAGGAGAGAGTGATTATACCTCGCCTCTTATCTTGGTTGAGGTCCCAGGAAAAGAGCCGCGGCCATGTATCGACTACCGCAGGCTCAATTTAATCACGAAGGACCAGACTTATCCCATACCGCATATCGAGGAAAGGCTTGAGAAAGTGAGCAGTGCTAATTTCATTTCTACGCTCGATTTAGTCAGAGGGTATTGGCAGGTTCCGTTGACCGAGAGGGCAAGCAGGCTTGCAGCGTTTATTTCCCCGATGGGAACCTTTCGTCCGAAAGTCCTGAGTTTTGGATTGAAGAATGCGCCATATTGCTTCTCTAGCCTTATGGACCACGTGCTGCGAGGAATGGAGGACTTTGCACTTCCCTATCTCGATGACATAGCTATCTTTTCTTCATCATGGGCGGACCATATGCAACACCTGCGAACCGTGTTGTGTCGGCTACGAGAGGCCAACTTAACTGTTAAGGCTTCCAAATGCCAATTAGGGCGCGCGGAGGTAGCTTATCTAGGTCATGTAATAGGGCAAGGCCATCGTCGGCCTTCCGAGGTTAAACTGACCGCGATAGACAACTTCCCGCAACCACGCACCAAGCGGGACATCAGATCATTCCTTGGCTTGGCGGGTTATTACCAAAGATATATTCCGCGGTATTCTGAGGTTGCAAGTCCTTTAACGGATGCTCTCAGAAAAACAGAACCACAAACGGTAAAGTGGGATGACGCGAAAGAAAAGGCTTTTAGTATGCTGAAGAACGCACTAACGAGTCAGCCAGTGTTGAACGCGCCCGACTACTCTAAGCCATTCATTCTTCAGTGTGATGCCAGTGACAGGGGTATGGGGGTGGTGCTCTGTCAAAAGAAAGATGACGAGAACGAACATCCTGTACTGTACGCCAGTAGAAAGCTTTCAGTTCGTGAGGTAGCATACAGTGCATCAGAAAAGGAATGCGCCTGCGTAGTTTGGGCGGTACAGAAGCTAGCTTGCTATATCGCTGGCTCAAGATTCACCATAGAGACTGACCACTGTCCCCTCACATGGCTGCTGTCCCTGTCTAACAAAAACGGTCGTCTTTTGCGCTGGAGCTTGGCTCTTCAACAGTACACCTTCGATATTCGCTACAAGAAGGGTAAGCTTAACGGCAATGCCGACGGTTTAAGTCGTTGCCCCTAGAGTATCGAAAGCCTCATGCTCATCCGGGTTTCCGTGGCATTTTTTTCGTGCATTCATATGTTTTTCCGAAGTGAAGCCGATTGTTAGCCGATTTTAATAACCACGTCTTAACGCTTTCAAGAAATGGCTGTTTTTAGTGTTAAGGGGGGGGGGGGCGTAGGAAATGGGAAAGGTGTAGCGGGTTTTCTTTTTTTTTTGTTAAAAGCCGAGTGTGTCTTGGGGGAGAGTGGCCCTGTGCTCGCTGCTTTGTGGTTGTGGGTCCGGCACTGTTCTGGGGTGATTGCTTGCCCACGCAGGAGACGAAAAGTTGCGAGACCTGCTTGCAAAGACCAATTTCACCGGACCAGACCAAGGAGAAAAGTCACAAGAGCGTCACGAGGACGGAAGACCACTCCCCGGAATCTACCTGCTACGAACGAAGGGTTCGTGACCTCTACGGGGAATCCTGCTACCGAAACGCCGATCCATCGTACAGCGGCTGTTGGCCCCTACACGTCGGGATATTCCTCCCCCGCCGGAGATGCTGTTAGGGTTGGCGTCTGACACCACGTGGCGAGAGGTCATTCACCCTACCCCCTGAGCCGAAGCCCACGAGCGACCTCATCCCCGTCGCCTCTCATGGTCGTGGCATCGCGTGTGCTGACCTCATCCCCGTCGCCTCTCATGGTCGTGGCATCGCGCGTGCTGACCTCATCCCCGTCGCCTCTCATGGTCGTGGAATCGCGCGTGCTGACCTCATCCCCGTCGCCTCTCATGGTCGTGGCATCGTGTGTGCTTACCTCATCCTCTCCCCCCTTCTGAGCCGGAGCCTACGGGGGCCCTCTCTCCGTGCCTGTCACGTGTCATTCGACGGAAGCAAGATCCCGCCCACAACTTGTAGAGAGCCTATTTAAGGGGCTCCGAAATGTACTTTGAGAGACTTCATACTTGAGACTTCATACTTCATGCTTTTCTTATTTTCTTTTAACTACCTTTGAATAACCCGTGCAAGTTTCGCACTAGCAAATCGTCTCGCCCCTGCTTGGTCGCCATGATCGACCGTATGCCTGCAGCCCGCCGACAACGCCCCGCTACCCAATAAGTAATGTCGGTCGAGCTTCGATAGGCAGGCGCCGCTACTTCTCGGCAGCAGTACGGTACGCTACCCTGGAGTACGCAACAAGGGGCTCCGAAATGTACTTGAGATCACTTCATGCTCTTATAATTTTCTTTCACCAACTTTTGAATAAGCCGTGCAAGTTTCGCACTAGAAATCGTCTCGCCCTTGCTTGGTCGCCATGGTCTACCGGATGCCTGCAGCCGGCCGACAACGCCACGCTACCCAATAAGTAACGTCAGTCGAGCTGCGACAGGCAGGCGCCGCTACAACTCGGCCGCAGTACGACACGCTACCCTGGAGTACGCAACAGTGGGCAGCGTGGGTCACGTTGTTCGACCGGTGCGCTTCGAGTTGTGGTTCTGTGCTGTGTAATCGTCCATGTACGTGTGTTCGCGGCGAGCTCACTTGCTTCCAGATGAATGACGAAGCGCATAAACAAACGAAATGACGGAACGACATTTCCCCATGCTGCATGGCGAAGGATTGGTGTATAGGGTACACAGGCGCTATGTCCTTAGAAACAAAGTGAAAACTCCCATTGCGTGCCGTGTAAACCGATGCAAAAATAATAATGGTAAAATTTGTACGCGAGCCACTTACGACGATTTTATTAGCGTGGTTTTCATCGCAGCTGTCGCTGTCTGGGAACGAGAGTATTCCATCCAGCCGTAATGGTCATTGCCGAACCCTCCCTTTGCCAAAACCTCCATTTAACTTCCTTGGCGCAAGGGAGATCGTGTGACACGGAGCGCAATTCACTTGACGTAAGGACGAAGGAGTTAAATGGAGTTCGCGGGTGCCCGTGTGACAGGGGTATAAGTAAGGTAAGACTCACCTTTAGTAATTTCTCACTTACAAACTACAAAATGAAGTAGCCACTCAACTGCTTTACAATTATCAGCAATTTAGTGGGGAGTATTTCATCCGGGCTATCCGTACACAGAAGAAGAGAGAGAAGGGAAGAAGGAAAGGCAGGGAGGTTAACCAGATTGAGTCCAGTTTGCTACCCTACACGTGGGGAAGGGAATGGGGAGTGAAAGAGATAGAAAGAAAACATGAGTCTATACCGCACTTTCACATGCACTAAGTTAGGTGTAGGATGTCTATAGTCGGGCACTCAAGTCTGTTGCCTTCAGGCAGTGAAGAAGCGGTCGAACTGCAGAAAGTGACCCACTATAACTGTACGTATAACTGTATAACTGGCACCCGGTGAGTGCGGGACAGTACACCCTATTGCGAAATCTTCCGGATGAGGACCTGGAAACGCTCTGTGCTATGTACAATCAGCACTGGCGCGCCGGCACCACGCCATCAGGGCACAAACGAGAGCTCTTTTGGCACTTGATGTCAAGGGAGCTTTCGATAACGTTTCCCATGGTCTCATCCTTGAAAACCTGGCCCAGTCTCACTCTGGCTCCCGTATGTATAATTACGTAGGAGCCTTTCTCAAGGACCGTGTAGCCGCAGTGGGAATGGGCTAATACCGGTCATCAGACATTAAAATTACCGGAGCGGGCACACCTCAGGGTGTCGGTGCTCTCGCTGACGCTGTTCAACATAGCTAAGGCGAGGCTACCTCAGTTCCCGGAGAAGGTCGAGGGGTTATACCCCGCAATATGTGCTGACGATTTGACTCTTTGGACGAGCACCGGCTCGGACGGAGAAATTCAGGACTGCCTACAGACGGTGGTAGATATAGTGCAGGAGTACCTCGCGGCTGGAGACCTCGAATGTGCGCCACATTAGTCAGAACTATTATTAGTCCGACCCCGACGCAGCTCCTAAACGCCTATTCCAGTTATTGAAGTGAAAATACAAGGCATACCAATTCTCACTGCACAAAGGGTCCGAATCCTTGGTTATCACCACCAATCCAATGCCAAATGTCACTTCACGTCACTTCAATCTCCTTGTACGACAGCGCGATCAAATCATAGGTATGATGAGGCGCGTCAGTAAACGCCGCTCAGGACTCAGGGAAGCCGATATTCTGCAGTTGGCCAAAGCATGCATTATCACCCGCTAACCTATCACCTTCCGTACCACAACCTGACCCTCTCCCAGACGAACCGCACAAAAGAAGAGCCGTTAAACAAGCACTCGGAATTCCTGTATATGCTTCCACGGAACCACTACTTGCTCTTGGGGTACACAACACTATCGAGGAACACATCGAAGCCCACACTGTGGCGCAACTCGAGCGATTAAGGCTGACCCCCACAGGCAGGCTCTCACGGCTGGGCTACCCACAGCTGGGCTATCCACAGCTGGGCTACCCACAGCATTCACCCTCTACGCGAGCGATGTTCCTGGACGTTAAAGGCATTTATGACAACGTAACACATCGAGCCATCCTGGACGCCTTGGGCGATGTCGGCCTAGGGGGACTTGCGTTTCGATGGATATTCAGCTACTTGGCAGACAGGTCATTCTTTGTGCAAACAGAGGATGGTGCATCATCACAACACAACACCTACCGCGGAGTACCGCAAGGCGGAGTCTTGGAGCCCCACTCTATTTAACCTCGTGCTCATCGACCTGGTTCACACCCTTCCACAATCCGTCCATGTGTCGATCTATGCAGACGATATATGCATTTGGTCATCAGGAGCGACGCGTCCACAGGTGCGCGCCAGACTGCAAAAAGCGGCCACACTAACGTCCAGCTATCTTCGAGCACGAGGTTTGGAGGTGTCCTCCCAGAAGTGCTCTATGGTCGCTTTCACGCGCAAAGCAATGAGACAATACGTTGTTAGAATTAATGGAAAGCCTATTGCCTACGAGAAGACGCACCGTTTTCTAGGAGTAATAGATCGAGACCTCTCCTGGAGTCCTCACGTCTCTTAGGTAAAAAGGAAACTAGTGATGATAACAGATGTGCTCAGATTTCTTGCAGGAAAGTCATGGGGTGCGTCTGTGAGTGCAATGCTCCAACTCTATAACGCACTGTTCTTGGGTCTCCTACGCTACAGCTTACCTGTACTAGGTGGGACCGGTAAGACGAACCTCCGAGCCCTCCAATCTGTACAAGCTCAAGCTCTGCGAATTTGTCTTGGCCTTCCCAGGTGTGCATCGACGGCAGCAACAATAGCCATCGCGCATGACCACTTTATCAATACGTATATTCATGTCGACTCCCGAAGGGTGCACATCAGGCACTTCGCCCGACTTCCATCGCATCATCTCGCCTCCCTTCCTGCCGCTCGACCTCGTTCAGCGTTTAGCAGAATTATTGCCGCCAACCACGGAAGTTTACCGTCAAACTTCACACCTGCAGCACGATCATCTCTACCGTTGTGGTGCCTGCATCCACTCCAGGCCCTTCTTATTATTCCCGGCATCAAAAAGAAAACGGAGATGTCATCTTTCGCCCTCAAACAAACCGTCCTTTCATTCTTACATGAAAAACACAACGAACGCACCCACGTTTACACGGACGGTTCTGTCTCCTCTAAAAGTTCAGCTGGAGCAGTGGTACTTCCCGCTCAATCTGTCACTATCAAATTCAAGACGTCTTACGTTACATCATCGACGGCTGCAAAACTCGCAGCTATCCGTGCTGCTCTGGAGTTTATTGGTCCCAGATCACCACATTCATGGTCCATCTTTTGTGATTCAAAGGCAGCTCTCCCGTGTCTGCTGTCCCCTTTCAACCACGGACCAAATATTCAATTAGTCGCAGACATCCGACTACTCCACCATTACGCAATCGAAAAGGGATACAACATCATCTACCAGTGGATACCGGGCCACTGCAGAATTTCGGGAAACGACAGTGCGGATGACGCTGCCCGGTTGGCCCATGATGGTGCCTAGATTGTACCCATACCGCTGTCAAGAACAGATGCAGCCAGAACTCTTCGTTCCCTCGCACGCGAGCTTACACTAACTCTGTGGAACACCAGTGAATTCACGAACACACGTCTTCACAGATTGGATCCAAGTTTGCAACTCCGCCTTCCACCAGGGTTGCCACGAGTGGAAGCAACACTTCTTTGCCGCCTATGGCTCGGCGTGGCATTCACGAACTCCTATTCCTTCCTTATTGGAATGGCCGACAGCCCTGCTTGCGACACCTGCGGCTGCGAAGAGACGATCACGCACCTCCTCTGTGACTGTCCACATTACAATGTGCAAAGAAAAGTGCTCGTGACCGTGCTCGAAAAACTGGACAATCGCCCCTTCACAGAAGAGAAAGTTCTAGGACACTGGTCCAGACGGGTTTCGGCACTAAAGGCCTTAAGGGCTTTGCTCATGTTCTTAAGGACATGTGAATTGTGTGAACGCCTTTGACTATTGTTGCGCGTAACATCGCGTTACTGTATGCATTTTTCTCGTTTTTTTTCTCTCTTCCTTCTCCTTTTATTCCCTTTACCCCTTTCCCCAGCACAAGGTAGCCAGCCGGTATTTACACTGGCTAACCTCCCTGTCTTTCTTTCGCTTTTGTCTCTCTCTCTCTCTCTCTACGGGAGAGTATGTCACCCTCCCCTCAAAGATCCGAACCTTGCTCACCATAGCACCCCCCCATACCGCGCAATATTCATCCAAAGCATCATAATGGTCGCCGGTATGCACGTGTTAGATACCTTCAGAAACTCCTCAACGCCGTGCCGGAGGGCACCGCCTATTATACCGACGCTGCCCACTACGCTCTTGCGATCAGAAATAAAGAAAGAGAAGTGCCGGTGATGGTGGACGATCAGGGTGATATCGTCACCTCGTCTAGTGTCCAAACCGAGGCTACGCTCACAGGGGAGACGTTGGTCATAGCACTCACCATCAACCACATCGTCATTCATAGAAATAGATCACCAAAACAAGACCACATCATCATTACAGACTGCCAAGACGCATGTCGGGCCTACCTTAGGGGTCATATACCTCAGGAAGCCGATCGCGCTCTCACCAGCACACGCAACTCCCCGCCACTCCAGATCCCTCAATACCACGCATCAGGCTGATTTGGTGGTGGTGGTGATAAACTTATTGACAGTTGCTCACGACTCACTGTCAGGCAATGAGCGCGCTCATGCGGCTGCCCGAGAGCTAACCTGCTGGGTACCTGGCAGTGAGGCGAGCAGCCCAGATCAAGTCGCCCAGAATTTGCCCAACACATACCGTGACACTCTAGACCTTTACAGACTAGGGCGCTTGCGATATCACCCTCCACGCAAATCTTTCTCCCGGAATGAAGCCGTCTTCCTGAGTCGGCTTCAAACCAACTCGTATCCGAACCTTCTGCTTCTGAAGAAGTTCTCCCCAACCTTATACCCCACCACCTGCCCAGGCTGCGGTGCACCACCGACGACATTCGACGGCACGATTGAGTGCCAAAGACTACCAACGGATATCCCTCTTCTACAATCCCCCCATCCAACATATGCGCAGTGGGAGGCGATCCTCCGTCGCTCCGAGCCTCAGGTCTGGCTGGCCCTGATACGATGAGCACGAGCGGCGGCGGCAGCCATTGGGGCCGTAGACTAAGGGCCACAACCACATCAATTTTTTTACTTTATAATAAAGTTTTTTCTTCTTCTTTTTATTCCTTTCTTATTTTAATGGCCGATAGCCCACTTTGTGACTTCTGCGGGTGCAGCGAAACAATCGCCCATCTTCATTGCGAGTGCCCTCATTTCAACCCCCAAACAGCAGCCCTCTCAGCCACGCTAGACCAACTGTACAAACACCCGCTAATGTAAAACAAAGTTCTTGGAAATTGACCTGCACGAACAAGAGCGCGAGCCGCTATAAAGGTACTGCTGCGTTAGTTAAAAGACACTCGACTTTTTGACAAATTGTGACTGTATGCTGTGTGATGTAGAATGTATTAGTGGGACGTTGACACACTATGTAACGCCTTTGCAGACTGCGTGACAGCGCCCACAGAAACAGTTCTGTATTCTGTCTGTGTCTTTTTTCTTTTCGATTCTTCTTCTCTCTTCTATCGCATCCCTTTCCCCTCCCCCGGTACATGGTAGCTAACCGGAGATAATCTCTGGTTAATCTCCCTGTCTTTCCTCTCTCTCTGTCTCTCTCTCTCTCTCACTCACTCACTCAAATACATAGGTGCTCACTGGTACTAGCTGTACTCCCCCGATGTACGGCTATAAATACTCCTGAAATTGTTCATAAAGTACGTGCCCCGTAGTACCATCGTTACTGTTCTGCATGTGTGCCGTTGTAACTTGCCGTTCGTGCATCAGTTTCTGCGCATAGTTACCCTAACCTGAACCCTAATGTTTTCCCTGATAAGCTTGACCATCACGTGCCATGGCGAACGAATGTGACTTAAATAATGCGGTTTTAATTTGTTTACCTTGTTATGCTTTTACAATGACATATACATAATATGGTAATAGAAATGGCGCTGACAGCTAGGCTTAGAACCACAGGAGAGATTTGTTCAAGGTCTCGTCTACACGCAATCCCCCGGGACAGATATACGTCCCGGACATGTCCCTGGTGTAGCAATGACACAACGACACTCGCGCACATAACACGAACGCAACGACCGTCCGGGCGACGCAATTTCGCCATGGGTCACAGCACACACACTCACTACGTGGTCTTGGGAGGCGAGACTCTGCGAACTGGACCTGGGAAGCCACCTGGCGACGCTCAACCAGGCCTGGCGAGCCGCGATCGCCAGTGCAGCCTTGTCAGAGGGAACCACCCAGGAATAAACCGCGCAAGGGCTTCTGCGATAATAAAGTTCCATCCTCCTCCTCCTCCTCCTTCAGGAGCTGGTCTCCGTCTCCTCCGTACTGGTGGAGGAGTACTCGACGCTGCCGATATTTATGGGATTTCGTGTTTCTCGCATCTATTAGTGACCGAAGGATGGCCCAGGTTCTCGCGGTGCCCAGCGTACCACTTAGCTTACCACAAAACGTATGCCAGATAGCACTGGTGAGCTGGTACGCCTATTCCTGGACTGCTCTCGTTATTTGGGATATTCTGATGCGCAATTTTCGGTTGAGTTTTTGTCGCTTCCGCCGTTTTGTGAGACCTCGGCGCGCGTCAATTTAGGAGGTGCGGCTCAATTAACCTCGAAGCTCTCTATTGTCGTAGCTATGCGGCTAGTCGTTTTGTTTAAATCGTTGCGTAAATCACTGAGCCAGCTGGCATGATTTTGGGGGCTGTTATGATCGACCTAAGTTTTCCAAGAAGCCATTGACTACCACATCTGGCGACGGGGGGGGGGGGGGTATGCTTCCCGAGCAACACGCAGCTGTCACGGTTGATATTCACGCCTCATCATTCGCTTCGCTTCAAGACAGCAACGTCGCCCTCCTGACCATCACAAAGTGGCCAATTATTGATGAACGGGTCCTCCCCGGGGGGGGGGGGGGGGAGGTATCAACGACAGCTGGTTGCCTCCCATTGTGACACGTTGGATACAGGTGCACCACGTACGCGAGTAGCTCATTGAGGACACGAGCACCACGAGCAGCACGTGGAGGACAGCACCGCGAGCAGCTCAGAGGACATGAGCTCCCCAGGCAGCTCACAGAGGACAGCACCCGAGCAGCACGATGACGACCAGTGAGGGGCGATGGAGGTGGTGAACTATTCGGCGTTTTGATTGGACAGTAGATTCCCTCAACGAATGAAAGAAGGGTTATTTAAGGTCGTCCAGGCCCCCGGGTTATATTAGAACAGCTCGAGACTCGGATGAGAGTCACAAACATGTACCAATGAAGTGAATACAATCTTTTCTACTTTTTTTTCATCATCATGATGCCCGGCTTCCTCGTCGTTTCCTGATTCCTGCGGTGAAGACCCACCTCTCCCGATCGAGATCGGAAAAGCTGGTTGGCAGCAACGAGATACTCCACCCTTCGTCCTGGCTTCAGCAGGATGGTGAGCGCATGACTTTCTTTGAGAATTTGCAAAGTTTCTATGACAGTTTCATCTATGACATTGACAATGAAATTCCTAATGCAGACCTCCCAGTTCTTATAAAACCAGCAAGTGAACGCAACGTCATTGTGCATGTTTGCCGCCTCGGCAACACACGTTGTGTGAGACTAACGTTCAAAGGCGACTGCCTTCCACCCTACGTGAAGGTCGGCCACTTTCGCCACCAGGTTCGACCGTTTATTCCAAGACCAATGCAATGCTTCAATTGTCAGAAGATGGGCCATGTGAAGGGTGTCTGCAGAAATTCGGCCGTGTGCCCTCGATGTGCCGAATCCCACTCCGAAGACAACTGCAGCGCAATCACGTTGAAGTGTCCTAACTGTCAGGGTGATCACTGCGCCTCTTCCAAGGACTGTCCCCAGATCAAGAAAGAGATCACCATTCTTAAACAAATGGTGAGAGACAACTCTACCCACAACTTGATCCAACACTAAGTCTTCGAGCGCCATCACAGCTTCGCCGTCGAGACGCCACGCTTTTATATCGACTTTGGTTGGGCGTTGCCTTTACTAAAGCCTATGCATTCCGCATAGGGATGACCGACAGCCCAACCTGTGACCACTGCGGCCATGAAGAATCAATTGGCCATATTTTGTGTGCCTGCCCGCAGTACAGTACACAGAGGGCATGCCTTCGCCACGAACTTGACGAACTGGACGACCAAGCGCTATCCGAAAAAAGAATTCTGCAACATCGAAAGGACCTACCGTCACAGAAGAAGGCTGTGCAAGCGCTATTGCGTTTTTTGCGTTCTACCGGCCTGTGTGAACGACTTTAACTGGAACGCCTTTTGTGTGTGTGCCTCCATGTGTGCGTGTTTATTTTTTACCTTTATTTTTTTAACGTTTTCCTCTCTGTCATCTTTCTAACCCCTATCCCCCATCCCCAGTGTAGGGTAGCAAACCGGAGACTCATATCTGGTTAACCTCCCTGCCTTTCCTCTTCATTCTCTCTCTCTCTCTCTTGCAAAGTTTTAGCGCTTGTATTTTCTAAAACTGCAAATTAGTTTCTCTACGTGCAGGCTCCTGTTGAAAGCTTCCTCACGTCACAGCAGAGTAAGGAAGTATTAGTTCAGGATTGACCATGGATTTAAACAAACGGGAAAAGCCAGAGTATTATTACTATGTGAAGAGCTGGTAACTGAGGTCGGGAAAAGTCAGAGAAAGCCGCAGCTTATTGAGGCAATTGAGAAGTGCGGGGCTCTTGAGCACGAAATTTCAAAAGCATGGGAAGAGATCGAGAGACGAGCTGAGAAAGCTGAATAAAACGCTGCAGAGGAAAGGAAAGGCAGGGCTGCAGAAGAAAGGCAGAGAGCTGATCAAAGCGAAGCTGCAGAAAGAAAGGAACGAGAGGGACAGAGAGCTCACGAACTAAAGCTAAAGGAACTAGACGTGCAGCGGAATCTGGCCATGCAATCGGCAAATAACATCTCAATAAATGAAAGACGTTCAGGTGAAGCAGGAGTAAAAATAAGGGATCTCATGCCGTCGTACAAGGTAAACGATAACATGGGATTGTTTCTCGCTACTTTTTAACGAATCTGCGAGAAAAACGGGTTGGCACTAGAGAATTGGCTGCAGCAGATTCTGACCGTTGTTCCTTGCGAAGCAACCGAAATAATTGCAAGGCTAACGAGAGACGACGCAGATGACCATCAGAAAGTAAAAGCTGCGTTGCTAAGGAAATATCGGCTCTCAGCGGAGGCTTTCCGTCGCCGTTGTCTGGAGACAGCTATAACGACAGGGCGAGTCTTTTCAAGATTTCACTTATGAGCTGAAAGCCAATTTAATTGAATGGATAAAAGAGGAAGAGGCGTTCGGTTGTCACGACAAAGTTGCTGAGTTAATCTGCTTGGAGCGGTTCTATGGGTCCTTGATCGAAGAAATGCGCCTGTGGATTCAAGGTAGGTCGGGCGAAAAGGAGTTGGAACGTGCTGCAGTGCTAGCAGATGAATTCGCAGCACGTCGCGAATCCGAGAAAACACGTGTCAGGCCATTCACTAAATTCAGCAAAGACGAAAACTGGCGCCCCATTCACCACGAAAAGGCTGGAGGTGGGACAGAAGACGTGCAGCCCGATAATTCAGGAGAGAATAACACCGCAGTAAAAGACGAAACAAAAACAAAAAAAGCGTTTGAGGCTAGAAAACCAGTCGTCTGTTTCCGTTGCCAGGAACCTGGACACCTTGCGATCGGCTGTCGGAAGCCTAGAATTGTTTTTCTTTCGTGAAAGGCAGCGATGACAACTTGGCCCTCTTAGAACCGCGATCTAGTAATGAATGGAATGCCGTGTAACGTACTTAGGGACTCAGCTGTCACAATGGACATTGTCCACCCTGCATTTGTGCAACCTGAGGATTTCACCGGGGAATGCGTGGATCCGGCAGGTAGTTGAGAAGAATAGTGTTTGCTTGCCCATAGCCAGCGCGAAGATTGAAATGCCGTTTGGACTATTACTCGCTGAACCATCAGTATCACCAAATCTGTCGAAAATATCACTACTTATTTTCAAATCTTTCGGAAATGCTGTTGAAGAAAAAGGGCCCCGGTTTTGGCGACCATACGGTCCAAGCTCTCACGCGTTCCAAGGCTCGAGAGATCGCGACAGATATAAATCACGGCAACGAAGCCAAAAATATGCCTCGTGACAGAGGCACTCAGGGAGCACAACACATAGCTAGCGAAATCAGTGGAAAAGGCACTAGCGAGGAGGCATCCGAGTCAGTGAGAATACCGCAACAAGGGCTAGGAGAGGAATTAAAGACTAATTAGGTGCTGCCACATTCGGAAAGCTCTCTAGACCTACTGAAGGTTTGTTAAAGAAGGAATCGCGACGGAAGAAGAGAGCAATTACGTCTCGAAAGTGGAAACAAGGACTATCCCGGAGGACGTTCCTTGCGGAGACGAGACCAGTTTAAACAGCCCCAAAAAGTTCAAGGAGGCGCTGAAAAACTCCCTCGTACCTCCGCACTTGGGCGACTTTCCGGAATCGTCGAAAGGAGAGGAGAATGCCAGGTTGGTCCAGCAGAGCAGCAACCCGACGCTCGGGAACTGCAGAAGCGCATACGGCGACCGCCTGGCATGGCAAAAATTGCTTAAACAGCGCAAGATCAAGCGATCCGAGTATTCGGCTCAGCGAAGAATAGGGAAAGTCGCCACACCGCAGCCCGTAAGACAAGAGAACAGGCCACCACGTAGAACTTCAAAGGGCTCGTTGTGGTGGGTGAGAAAACGGAGGCGTCACCTAACAACAAATCAGAACGCGTCTCTGCGAGTAGGGATGTGGCTGAAAGGCTCAACCCCGGGCTGAGATATGCGTGTACAAACAGGACCAGTCAGACTGTTACTGCTATAGAATGCGCCGCGAGAGTAAGGGAAAAAGGAGGCTGGCAGTTCTTCCCGCGTTTACGGCCTCCTTTTCAGAGATGAAAAGCAAGCCGCGGTCACATTGGCAGAGGGTAGCAAGCCGCGGGCAGCCGATGACAGAGGGCAGCGTATGCCTGGCGCCCTTTGTTGCCTTCGGCGAGGCCCGAAGGCCTTCAGACAGCGGTCCGATCGAGTGCACATTAAGAGGTAAAAATTGTCGAATTAGGCGCATCTATAAGTTTCTTGTGTGTATATAGAGTGCGATGCAATTTTTTTCGTTTATCAGTTATCAGTAGCTTATTGGCTTTAATTTCAATGCGTTCTCAGTCTCTCGATAATCGTGGCTTTCTCGGGAAAACGAAACAAAATACGTTAGGCATTAGGCTGGTCTAAATACGCTCCCTCCTAAATACGAGGGCTGCAGGTAGGATTCTGATAGGGTTTTATGTGAAGAACGTGTGAACTTGGCACTTCTCGTGGCTTGTTGGGTGCTCTCTGTTTGTTGTGCCTTGGGCTTGGCGTGGTTGGGTGCCATTTGGTGCGTTACTGCGATACCCCCAAGCCACGTGTGCGGCATTGAAGTCACCGCACGCTACGGACTGTGGGCCCATATTGATGAATGAATGCGTGAGTAGCTACTGAAAATTGTCCCACCGAGCACAAGGTGCACTGTATACATTTAGGATGCACAGGCTATTTTGTCGCGTGTCCGCGGCGACAATCTCAATGATTTGATGAGGGTTGTCTGACATGAGAAAAGTATGTGTGTAGGTGAGTTTCCTGCACACGAGCGCGCACACTTTCGTCTCGTCCGAGCCCTTTATGGTCTCGTAGCCACTGATAGGAGCAAGTGTGGCGCCCGGCTCTTGGAGAAGTACGATATCCGGCGGTCCTGACGCTGCGGCAACGTACTGTTGCAGCGAGCCCCGTTTAGATCGATAGCCCGCAATTCCATTGCCACAGCGTCAGTCCCGTCGTTCTATTTTGCATCTGCATTGCAGGAGCCATCATTCTTTAGTTGGGCTGGGCGAATGTACGGGTGAGCGCGCTCGCTTGTCGCTAGTGACGGCGCTGAGGTTGGTGTAGCGCGTGCGACTAGTGAGGATGAGGATGATGATGATGATGATGATGATGATTTAGGGGGAAGGGGTTGTGCCGTGAGCTCTCTCACGTTCTGCTTGAGTTCGCTGGTAATTTCAAGTAGCATTGGTTTCAGCACCGTGGTCAGGAAGTCGACGAAAGCGGCTCAGATCATTTCATTGACCTCCGTGAAAATGCTTTCTCGCATCTCCTGTACAGCTCGGTGTAATTCTCGTCGGAGCTCATGCTGGAGGTCGTGGAACAATGCACTTGCGGACTGTGGAGGGATCTTGGCGCGAGGCGCCTGTGATTAGGATTAGGTTTGTGGTAGGGACTGACGTTCGGATGAGGGTGAGGGAGATTTGCGCAGTGAAGGTGGCGGGCCCTCCGCGCGACTTACCCGATAAGTCCGGCTGGCTCTTCGGACACTGCTAATGGTAGCTGTTGCGGTAGTGGTGGCGACTTCTTTTTGGCGGGTGGTGATGCCGCCGGTGGTGGTGACGACGATGATGGTGACGACGATGATGGTGAGGATGATAATGAAGATGATGGTGGTCCCCGCTCGCGGTTCTTGGAACGGTCGTCAGGGCATCGGCTCCGGGATCGCGACCGGGACCGCGACCGGGATCGGGACCGCGATCGGCTTCGTCGCTCTCTGTATTTGGTCGGAGGACGGTGCTCTTGCCGTTTTTGTTTCTAGAGTTCCTGGCGCACTCGTTTCTTGTTGGGTGGCTTTCGTGCCTGGCTCGGACAGCTGGGATCGGTGGTCGGGTGCTCCTCTTTGCACGTCAGGCACCGGGGGTGGCACTGGTGTGGATCGGTGTTGGATTGGTTTTCAGTACCACATGTGGGGCAGCGGTTGATGCTTGGTGTGGGGCAGACGTCCGCACGGTGACCCACTGTGAGGCAGATGCCGCACACCTGGGCCCCTGGCGGTGTGTATGTAGCGTATACATGTATTCGGCCCCATATAGCCTCACGTAGCGCGGTACCTTGAGGCCATCAAATGTAATGGCCTAGGCTGTTCGCCCCATCATGCGAGCATGGAGGATTTACAGCCCAGGTACCAACAGGTGGTCTAAAAGTTCGGTTGGTGTAGGCCCTGCGTTTTGTGCAGCCACAATAAAGGTGAGGATGGTCTTGCTGCAGGCATGTGGTTCGATGGCAACGATGTACGATTGGCAGCAATTATACGTCTGAAAGTTGTGCGTGGCCTTTTTGCAGGTAAAGAAAGTCATTGGGCACATCGGCAGGGTGAATGCTGCAGCTTTATAATGTCTTGTTGCTCCTTTTTGCAAGATACAGTCTCCCTGGGCTAGGCAACACCTACAAAACAAACCTGCGTGTACTTCAGGGACTACACGCTCAAGACCTAAGGACGTGTCTCTCTCTTCCTAAGTGTTTGTCTACAGCGGAAAGGATTGCCATAGCGCGAGATCACCCACTATCAACGTACATAACCACCGACGCTCTCAGAGCGCACATTCGGCACGTTTCCCGATTACCTTCGAACCATCTATGCATTAGGATAAATAATCATAGTTACGAACCTAAATTTTATACCATATTGATACTTGCCCCATGGTATATATTTATACCTTGGGGCAAGTGGAGGGAGCGTCTTGCTTGGCTGTGGAGCTCGCCTCCTGAAATCATTGGTTCGCGGCAGTGAAATATTTCTATCTCGGCTATTAATGAGGCGAGTTTATTCTTTTTTCTTTATTCATCAATTACCCCGCAGCGCCCAAAGGCGTTACAGCAGGGTGGTTACAACATTGAATAAAATACATCTTTATTCATACAATTCACTTGCTTTTCAGTCAGCCTATTCCACTGTTTAATTTTTGAACAAAAAATGAATTGGCCTACATGTTAGTCTTGGCAGGGTACTCGAGGATTTTGCAACTATGATCAGTTCGTTTTGAAATATAATGAGGTTTCTGTAGGTAAATTTCCCTATTAATTCCAGTTTTATTATAGTAAATCGAATATAGAAATTTTAATATCAGTTTCTTGCAGCGGGCAGAAAGAGATTCCCATCCTAGCTCAGCCTTGATTGCAGTGCAGCTCTCCGTCCTTCCGTACCGTCCCAAGACGAACCTGACAGCTCGGTTTTGTATTTTTTCTAGAGCGGCAATGAAGGTTACCTCGTGGGGGTCCCACACAACACAGCCATATTCTAAGAGTGGTCGAACACAAGTTGTATATGCCATACGTTTTAAATTCGCATGTGAACATCGCAGGTTTCTCTGAATGAAATTCAAAGCTTTACCAGCTTTGGCTATGATACTGTCTACGTGAGGTTTCCACGAACATTCAGACGACAGTAGCACACTTAAGTACTTATACGTACTGCCTTGCTTCAATAGTACATTGTTCAGATGATACCGTGACTGAATTGCTTTCTTCTTTTTAGTAAATGAGCGATGTACACACTTTGTTATGCTCAAAGTCATTTTCCATTTAGTACACCAATCATGAATAAGTGATAAGTCGTTCTGAAGTTCAATTGTATCATTGTGATGGGCAATTTTTTGTACACAACACAGTCATCCGCAAGCAACCGTTTTGAAGATGAAATTCCGGCAGAAATATTATTAATGTACATCAAAAATAATAGCGGACCCAGAACGGAGCCCTGTGGGACTCCTGACGTAACATCTGCATATTCGGAGGATTTCCCATTCAGTATTATACATTGCCTTCTTTGGGAAAGGTAACGATCAATCCATTTAAAAACAGTTGCATCAATGTTTAGGGCATTAATCTTAAACAATAATGGTGAATGCAATACCGTGTCGAAGGCTTTTCGAAAATCCAGGAACACACCGTCTACCTGTCCTCCTGCATCTACGCTGGATATTATGTCATGATAAAACTCAACTAGTTCTGTTGTGCAAGATGGTCCCCTATGAAATCCATGCTGCTCGTTAATTAGTACCTTATGCTTACTTAAATGATTTAGTATTTGTTTATAAAAGATATGTTCAAGTATTTTACACAGGATAGACGTAAGCGATATTGGCCTGTAGTTACCAACGTCTTTTTTGGACCCACCTCGATGTATCGGAACAAAGTGTGCAATTTTCCAGTCATGTGGTAAAATACCTGTCGATAAAGATTTTTCAAAAATTAAATAAAGGTACATAGAAATTGGCCCCGCGCAACGTTTGAGCACACGTGGGTAAATTCCATCCGGACCACTAGATTTACTCTCATCAATATCCTTCAATAGTTTTTCAATTCCATTAACACTAAGTTCAACAGGAAGCATAGGCGAAATATTCGTTGTAGGTGGATGAATATGACAGGTGTGGTTGGGTAAGAATACCGAATGAAAAAAGATGTTTAGGCACGCAGCTTTATCCCTGTCTTCCATAATTATCTTACCATTATAATTTAACTCCTGTATTCCGAATGAATCTGAACCACACTGTTTTAAGTACTTCCAAAACATTTTAGGGTTTGATTTCATTTTGTTGCTCAGCTCGGTGAAGTAGTCATCTTTAGCTTTTCCTATTTTTAGCTTATATTCGCGTGTAATCGTATGTAGTTTTGAAAAATGAGCAGCTGATTTGCTTTTCTTGAATGCGTTAAATGCCCTCATCCTTTTCTTGATAAGTTTTAGTATATGTGTTGTTACCCATGGCTGTTCGTGCTTTGTAAGCCGTGAAGAATCAACGTTGGGGATATGTACACTTACCAGCTCGAGTAACATATTTTTAATATTGTCCCACATATCATGCACATTACGCTCCTCAGATAAGCACTCGAAAACAGAAAAGAAATTACGAAGTTTCTCAGAAATTGCATCGTAGTCACCCTTCTCATAAAAGTAGACCCTTCTACTCGTAAATAACTTCCCACGGTTTTTTTTTCTTTATGGATACCGGCAACAACAGCCAGATGGTCGCTAATTCCCGGAATGACAGTCACATTTCTTACGAAGTCTGGCGAGTTACAAAACAGCAAGTCTAAGGCAGCGTCATTGCGAGTAGGATCGGTAACGTACTGCGTCAGACCAAACGTGTCTACGATATTTTTCATCGCAAGGTTCATACACCTGCCAGAACTTGTACACGCATCATTGCATCAAGATAACCCAGGCAGATTAAAATCCCCCCCCCCCAAGAAGTATCATCTGAGCTGACACTTCGGTGAAATTTTCATATAATGTTTGCACTGTGCTGATATCTGAGCTGGGCGAGCGACAAACCACTCCAACAGTGAACGTGAAATTATCAGATAGGACTATCTTGCACCATACAGACTCCAGTGCATTGCACTTGTAATCAATTGCTGAAGACTGTAGTGATGAATGAACAAGCAAAAAGACACCCGCACCTGCAGTGGGTCTATCTTTGCGATAGACGACGTAGTTTTCTGGAAACACCTCACTATCAGCAATTGAAGGCTTTAACCAAGATTCGGTGCCAAGGACTATGTCAGCGTCAACACTTTCTATTAACCCAGAAAGCTCGGCTGTTTTGTTAACTACGCTTCGGCAGTTCACGATGACAGCAACGAGTCGTCGACATTAGTACTTTTGCTTTTTTCTGGTCTGTCACTGCCTACGCAATGGGACGACCTCTTCTTTGTCTTCATCCCACCTGAAAGCCCTGCCGTTGACAATCAGTTTGTCAAAATCCAGTCTCACTTTATTGTTCTTATCCTCTCTTTTTGCCTTAGCGTATTCCCATAACTTCTTCCTAGTACTTCTTGTTTCAAGTGAGTAATCTTCGCCCACGCTGTACTGCGAATCCTTAAATTATTTAGCATTAAGAAGCACTGCCTGACGCTCTTTGTACAAGGAAAATTTAACAATAATCGGTCTTTTTCTATTTTCTTTATAGCGTCCTAAGCAGCGTGCCCTTTCCAGAGACCCGAGTTCAATTCCAAGGCTCGTTTTGCAAATATTCTTTACCATAGCTTCGTATTCATACCATGATTCTGAGGGTTTATCTTGAACACCATAGAAAACAAGATTTTTCCGGTGACTTCTGTTCTCTAGGTGATTTGTTTTCTTCTGCAAATCTTTTACCTGTTGCATGAGATGCCGTATTACAGCTGCCTGTTCTGTAGCAATCATACTGATGTCCTTTATCTGGTTCTGAGTTTGGCTAAGCTTATTTTTCCCTTCCATCAGCATGTTCTCATTCTTTTCGAACCTGGCTTCGATGCCGTTGAACTTTGAAATTAGCGTTTCCTGCCCACTGCGCAAACATTGCAGCAGTTCCATCTCCGGTGTGTTAGTAGGCCCTGGATTTAGTTCAACGTCCCCCGCGAGTATTAACAACGAAATCAAGTAGAGCACTCTGTTGGAAAATAAACGGAATCCCTTCAGACGCAATCTGTGCATGCTGCATCCGCGATTTTTGTTACAAACACTTGGCATCGTGGGAGGAGCCGGCAACGCACACACTAGCTTCTGCGATTCAGATGGATAGTAATTACTGACCTGCACCAGCAACAGCGGTATTAGCGTCATGTCGGCAAGTGTGAGGGCTCCAAATCCCACGAAGCCTTCGTGCCGAGTGTCTATATAGCCTTGATCTGCATCTGATCTGAGGTGTTTTGAATACGCGATATATTCTGGCAAATATTTTGATTCTTAACTTCAGGGTCCTCCCTGCGGTGGCGCTGAGCCTCTGCTCAGGCAGGTCATTTACAGCAGCGACAGGCGAAGCCTTTTCCCCGGTTGCGTCACTCATTGTTCAGAAAGAGAGAACACGGGACCACGTGGCTCGCGCGGAGCGCACTCTGTAGCGGCGGCGGCGCAGGCAAAGTAGCGCATGCGCAATGGGTCCGAAGCCCACGCCAGCGCTTTGTTTCCATATACGGTATCGGTGGGCGCGCTCGCCGTATGCCTGGTCGCCGCCGTGGAGCACGTCTCGTGCGGCACTCCGCTTTTCTCCTCACACTGTCGCCATGGACGACCGCACGCCAAGTTTCATCCTAGACGCCAGCGCTCGTTTCTCCCCTGGCGGAACGATTTCATCTCCAACGGGTGTAGGTTTCCGCCGCCGCTTCCCTTAGCGGTCGTACCCGCGTTCAGTTCGCGCTGCGCGCGAAACGTCTCTTGTTTGCGACGGCGCCTCTTCGGATGACCGGAAATTATTATTGCGTTGTTCACTGTCACGACAGCAATGTAAACACGAAAGGGTTGATGCCACCAGTGAAATTCTGCCGATCCACAAGAAAATGGTACGAAAAAAGCAGACGACAGACATGGATTACTGCGGTGCGCCGAGTGAAGTAAACAACTGGCAAACGAAGCGAGCGCGTTCATTAATCACTCCTGAGTGTATGACGGTTTTTATATGTAACCCACATGAATTTAATAATTACTCGGTACATAATTCTTTTATTCATATAAAAACTTTGAGTTGTTCGACGAGCGCTTGTCCTGTCTTCTTTCTCGTGTTTCGTTTGTGTGTGCGCTGCCAAAAAATGGAAACCACTTCTGTTGTATGCGCTAGCAGTGGCCGAAGTTCACGCGTGCCGAGAAATTGAATACATGCACGATGCATTGAACATGACCGGAGTTCATTCCCGCTTCACCACTGCATCGCTCGATCGACTTACTGGACGATACACGCCCGCGTCTTGGTCGCGACGGCATTGCTGAAGCAGGAATGATTACTAATACTTTCAACTTCCGTCTCTTGGGCACTGTTAAAAAATGGCCAAGCTGTCTACATTGCTGCCTCTATTCCATATTGTAGGGGACGTACTAGTTAAAGTTGTGTGCGCATGTCGTACTTGTGCTATGCAGCGATATATTTTTTATTTCCGCACAGTGTCGATGGAAGTCCGTTGTCGCCATCAGAGACAACACGGATTTGTAGCAAACATTGTGAGACACTGCAAAAATGACTTTAGCTCGTGTGGCGCATCGTATGTGCTGACGATTTTTCCAGCGGCACATACGATGTCGTTTACAATTACCTGCTCAGCGTCACTTACACGGTTAAACAGACGCTGCCCTTTTGCAGCCATAAAAATAATTGTCAATCGTACCGATCTTCTTAAAGGCAAATAGAAGCGTGTACAGTCTGTTTCACATTTAGGGGAAAACTCGGAACGTATTGCATCGCGATGCGGCAAGCAATGGAGTCGTGCGGTGGCAGCAGCTTGAGCAGGCGCAAACGCTCGAGGGGCGGAGTCGTGATCTGCGTCGTCTGCTACGGCGGCGCGCGCTGGCCGCATTGTCGGGAAGCGTGCTACTGTCAGGGGCAGTGCACCGATTTCATCGGTACTGCGGGAGCTGAGCTTATATTCTTTACTAAACGTTGTGCGAAGCCAAACTCCGAGCCTTCATTGGCGATAATGGAGTTCCACAAACTTCTTTTGACAGCATGCTTCGTTTGTTCATTCGAAAGGCCGGGGTACTGAGCGCGTGCACGTATATTTCTTCACTGTGTGTGCTACCGTAATAAGCAGTGACAAGACGCACCAAGATGTGCGCGCAACGTGCTCAGTCTTTGTTTGACTCGAAAGCAAAACAAAGCCCTCAACAATGATAACTATGGGGGTCGAACACGATGAAACAAATGGATACGATTAAAGGAATGTTTTAGGTTAAGACAATGAGCCGGAAGTGATTTTTCTCGACAATCATTCACTACACCAGGCAGACCCTGCCCGCCGGCGGTGAATCGGACACGTCACGCTCGGAACTTCAGTTAGTATCTCGTCATGTCCTCAGCGGCAGCGATGACAGCGCTCATCCTGGAAGGCAGTGAAGTGTAGAATGACTTGATCAGGGATGTCTTCATGCGCAACACGTCTCAGTCGCTGACAATGGTGGAGCGAAGCCTATCCTCGGGGGCGACTGATAGAGGGGATGTTGCGCCAATGATACTTTCAACGAGCCCCAGACATTTTAAATGATGTTGGCGCGCGGGGATTGAAGCGGCCACTACAAGAGAGTGACTGCGCGCTCTTCCGGCAGTTCTTGCACAACAGGAGCAGTGTGGATCGGCGACCTATCGCGTTAGAATATACAGTCGCCTTCCATAAACGGGCCGTCAAGAGTGTATGGAATCAGTACGTCGTCTATGACTGCCCTGCACCTTTCAGCGATGAACTTAGCTTCGAGGCGTATCAGTGGGCGTCGCACAACGCTTAGTAAAGAATACCGGCTCATTTCACGCAGTAACCATGAGATCGGCGCCCTGCAACTGACAGTAGAACGCTTCCCGACAATGCGGCCAGCGCGCGCCGCCGCAGCAGACGACGCCGTTCAAGACCCCGCCCCTCGAGCAGCTGCGCGAGCTGCTGCCGCCGCCTGACTCAAGCGCTCGCCGCATCGCGATGCAACGCGCTCCGAGTTCACTAAATGTGAAACAGACTGTAAATCGCCCTTCGAATGAAATGTCCACGCGCACACACGTAGGCACACACCGAGCGCGGCACGAAACGTGCCCAAACACGCGCAGTGCAGGAGGCAATCAAGGCGGTGCGAACGAGAGATGGGAGAGGGGTACCACCCGCTATTAGAATTTTGCTTCGCATGCGGCGCTCTCAACGCCGGCGCAGCAGCGCCGCTCTCGGTGCCGTTCTTGTCCATAGTCTCATCCTCCGCTTTCCGCATGTTTCTGCTGCACCCTCCTCCTCCGCTTTCTTCCTAGCGCTATCTTCACTTACGCCGTCTTTCATCCCACGCTGCGCTCCGCGTTCGCTTTTTCATCCTTCGCTGTGCTCGTTGGCTCGGTTACGCCGAGGACGCCGACGCTCAACGTGGAAACGGGCGCCTAAGAGCTGCGCTCTAAAATAAATATAGAAAAAATGTGCACGATATAGCGCTATGCAACGCGAACCACATTCTGAGGCGGTCGCACAATTCATAAGTCACCCGCCGTGGTTGCTCAGTGGCTATGGTGTTGGGCTGCTGAGCACGAGGTCGCGGGATCGAATTCCGGCCACGGCGGCCGCATTTCGATGGGGGCGAAATGCGAAAACACTTGTGTACTTAGATTTAGGTGCACGTTAAAGAACCCCAGGTGGGCGAAATTTCCGGAGCCCTCCACTACGGCGTGCCTCATAATCAGAAAATGGTTTTGGCACGTAAAACCCCAGAATTTAATTTTCAATTCATAAGTCCTTAAGAATCACCTGAGCAGAACATTTAAGCCTTGAGTGCCAAAACCTGCCTGGACCAGTGTCCTAGAACTTTTTTCTCCGTCAAGGGGTGATCGTCCAGTTTTTGCCGGTATTTACACTGGCTAACCTCCCTGTTCTCCACTTTTTCTCATCTTTGGTTGGAAGACGATTTACCAAAAGTCAATCCTTTTGCGATATATACAGGAAGTTATGACGGATGAAATTCCCACTCCATTGAAGGATGCAAGATTACCTTTCTGTCGAAAACAGCTAAGCGATAAGATAATTACAGCCATCTACATATTCCAATACATACGACAAGATCCTTCGTCGGCTATACCACCTACCATATGTACAGCTAGAAAGTGTGATGCTGCAAGCAGAAATTCGCACGAGCAGCCCGCACCACTTCAGTTGGTCCTTGTGAAGCCGCGAGATCGATTTCGCGAGCGAAAGGTGCTCTCGATTTGCGAGCAGCCCGCTCCACCCTAATGACCTCCTCTGAGAGTGCCCGTTAATATTCAACCTCGCGCTGCGCGAGGCTGTTCCTTATCTATCTTGATCTTGCCTTTCACTCCGAACAATTGTGCTCAAGCGTTCTGCGCTGATCCACAGCTCGTGATCCGTCTGCGTTGGAAAACTAGGCGATCGTATCACTGAGTGCAACCTTCTTTGTTTTTTATAGGAACACAATAGAGTATTATGAAAGTCGTAGCCTTGATCGAGTTGTTTGGAATTGTTCCTGTTGTAGGACGAACTGCTTTGAAGGTTCAGGACGTTTGCTTTCGCTCGTAGATGTGGTCAACCCCGACTCAATACGCTGGTGCCTAATGGCCAAGATTGCCATTGAACAACTTTACACCGGGGCCGCGCAGCACTTCTGTGGAAGACGCAGTGCCGCATAGGGGTCGTTGAAAACTTCAACGTAATGCCGCATTTAAAATTTTCACAGCACCTGGCCCATGCTTCCGGAAAAGAAGTTTATTGTGAAAGTAATGCACATTATATCTTCTCTATAGATTATGCAGCGTTTCACAGAACTTTTGCGGCTCCACTGATATGTTCTTGGATTCAGCATACGAAATATGATGATACCCGTTGACACATGCTTGTTGGTCAGTTTAATGTGCCCACCACAGCCTCCACTTAGTAAACGAACATTGCTCGAATGTGCAATTCAGTTAGTAAGCGTACTTGTGATCCATACCTCGACGAAACTTTGTGAGTACAAATACAAATGCTACAGACTATCACGGCGTCAGCAAGCATACGGTCACATTCGTACAGCTTGCAGCTGCTTCTCCCCTCAATCACTAAAAGCGCTGCGCAAGGGCCGTATTCTGAAACGATCCATTTCGGCGATAGTTCGCCGTCAGACGCACGCTGATTGGTTGTTTTAGCAAAACGGATGAGCTGCGTCATCCGATTTTTCTCAACCAGCCAATCAACCCATGCCTGATGGCGAACTATCACCGAGGCGACAGTATCGCCGAAGTGGATTGTTTCAGAATACGGCCCCAGATTTAAAAGCGACGCTTGGCGATTTTCTTTAACTTTAGTCACAGACTTTGATGCTCTTGTAAAAGCTTCAACGCTATTGAAGCTTGCAAGGTGCTCAGAGAGTGTTAAACATCTGCAAACATAGCTTTCTTGAAATCAGCGCCAATAGAAAGCGAGAAGTGCTGACAACTTCTACATAGTCCCCTTCGGAGTAAACGTACCGAATTCAGCAATTCAGTCACGCTTCCTCACTGCCTCTGAAACAAGCTCCAACAGCTCCAAGCTCCAATAACTCCAAGAGCTATTGACTCTTTTGTCCTGTTCAATAAACGCACGGAGAATCCCACATTGCGAATCGACAAGAAGTAATTGACGGACCTTCCTGGACGAAGATCACCCTGCCTTCCTCTCAATGTAAACTGATGCTGCAGGCGCAGTCAAAAAGCTGTTCTCTGGCTTGACTGGAAGTGCACCACTCTCACGGAATTTAACGCGTCAATGTAGGCCTTGCTAATGCGCGTGCTTTCGTTTCTGTCGTCTCGAATTCGTGTTACATCGGCGTCGTAGTTCTCGCCGTTATGGCTAGATGAGCATTCATGCCACCTCCAAGTGCGCAGTGGTGTGCCATCGCAATCTCGAGCAAGTGCGCTTATTGGTTGTTCTACATTAAAGTTTCCCTGTCGGGTTTCGTTCCGTGACTACAGTACACCGCAGGCTCGTCGACGGTCACGTATGGAGAGACTTTGGGTGAACATAGCATAGCTAGAGACCTAGCGTGGTGAATCAACACTAGTATTGTCTTCGTCAAAACATTTTCTCCATTTGTTCGTTGCAGTATCCCACAAAGATCAACTATCAAGTGATTATCTAAACATTCAGTGCGTATCTGCAATTCTCGGCGTTTTGTTAAGTTGTAGCTGTAGACAGCGGTTAAGGAGATACGCCAGTAATATTAGAACGCAGCTTTTAGGCGCCCATTCCTGCGGCGAGCGTATGCCTCGGCGTAACCAAGCGAACGAGCACAACGGCGGAGGATGAAAGAGCGAACGCGAAGCGGAAGATGAAAAAAGCGAGCTGCGAATGACGGAGACCAATGAGAGTAGCCCCTTCAGTGACATGCGTGCGGGAGACTGGTGTCATGCGGACACGCCCGACCGCACGATGCGTACTCGCATCTGGTCTCAGCCTGGACCGCTCGTTTCGTACTATATAGTCTGCTCGCGTCAGCTCTCACTCGCGCTTGTTTGGTTTGCTTGGTCTGGTCTCGTTCGCGCTTGTTTTGATTGTCATGGTTCAAGATTGTTATTTACATTGACGAGTCGAAACGGAGACGTCCTGATGGAAACGTTTTTGGAGAAAGTGCGCCATATCCGATTATGTACGATAAGACAGACTCTGAATAGAAGAACGCGGAGGCGACACCCAGTACCTCATTCCCCTTGACTTTAGAACGCGGCGACGCCGCAACAGAAGAGAGCACACCAACATGATTATGATCTGTGGCAACGGCGTCGTCATCTGCATAAGACATGACTCGCGTTAAGAACGAAGGACGGAGAATGTAAACACAGCGCCGACCTGTCAACAAACGAAGGAAAAAATTCACCGACGATTACGATACTACCTAATGCGAAATATTGAGTGCAGCTCTATACGTGTTTTCATATTTCATACGTGTTTCACGACATATTGGCTGGCGCGGTCAGTGTCTCGTGGAGCACGTTGCAAACGAGTGAAGTGTGGCGCGACTGCCTCACTAATCGGGAGATCGCGAGAGGCAGCGCATGGTGACGCGTGGGCGCGACTCAGAGCAGCCGCCGCAGACATAAATCTACTCATGCAGTGCTTTGTCTTGACGCACTCGCCGCATGCCTTATCAATGGCGTCGTCGGTGAGCAGACGACGCGCACTATTCTGTCGCCGCAGAGAGCCCCATGCACACAAGCGGTAAAAAGTGCGCGGCGCGGCCGCCGCGCACGTTTCTGCATATATAAGTATCTCAATATACATATAAATTCTGCATATATATGTATCTCAACTGGAACAACAATGCACTTTAGGGCATGTTTGCAGTATGCGCTTTTGAGATTACACTGCGGCAGAAAGCTTCCAGCAACCGGTTATGGAGTGCTGACTGACCACCCCTGTCGTTAACCACAGCTGGTTATTTACGTGCTAATCAGTCAAATATTGGGAATATTCATACTAACGGTTATTGCGGAAATTCTGTTGCGATTGCTATAAAGCTTGTTCAGCAGAAATCAACACTTCGTCTCAAATTTCCTATTTTTAATATTCGAAAGACAGTCTGGATCACAGCGTATCTATAAATCACCTTTGCAGTCTTGCTATTTTACAGCGCAGGTCATTTACACAAGGCAGTTTGCAGCAATTCGTATAAAAGGCACAATGCATCAAAAAAAGTTGTGCCTTTGAAATAAGCTGACACATAATTGGTAATTTTAGGATTAAATGTGTAAAACACAGTGTAATTGATGAAATACAGACTATGCTGCTTTTGTAGAGGTGAATGCATTGCATAAAGCTTCGACCCGCAACATAATTTCTTTGCTGCGGACCATGTTAAAAGAGTTTTCCCTAAACAGTATCATGCTGTCATCACAATATAGTGAGATTTATAATAATTATATTTTGCACAAGTGGAAAGCCCAGCATCTGAAGAGGTGGCACATTTCAGAATCATTACGTATTTCTGCATGCAACATTGCCTGTGTCGAAAAGAATTTTAATGGTGGTATGAGGCGACAGCACCCACATTCTGGAAATGATGTAGTAGCAGCTGTAAGAAGAGAAGCTGACACAAAACATTTAGTCAAAATGCGATGATTACTTTATTTGCACGTGGCAAACAAGGTAACTCAAAGTTTTCCCTTCACAAGCAAAAATACTTTCTGCCTTGCTCTGTTTTTATTTACTTTAACACCGTTTTTTTCTTCACGGCCATGAAGCACTAATGAAAAGACCTTTGAGCACAGCGCTGCGTGGCAGCGCAAATTTCTACAGCAGCCCCAGGAAGGGTGCAAACAGAGAGGAATGTTGAAGGTTCGTGTTCAATATGTTTAAATACAAATACGCGTAATTTTTAGACTATCATAAGGAAGACGATCTCATCCCTGTTGTGAGCACAATCATGTCTGTTTGCTGCCAGTATGCCAGTTGCTGATTCTCCGATCTCCTTGCTGCGCAGTGGAGCCTACAAGGACAGAATAGTAATCTTAAACTCTTATAGTTACTTCTTCGTGTCGCACTGCAAACAACAGCAATTAACAAGTAACGAAAGAGGTATAAATATATCACGAACAGATACAAAAAACTACCACAGAACAAATAAATAAACGCGATAAATTTGAGTATGCTCTTCTGCCTAGGAAATTTCGGAAACAATAAACATTCAAGATTAAATAACTGAACGCAAATTAATTCCCAAGTCAGTTCGTACTTTCCTCCAGTGCAAAAGACAACACCACAAAGATACGAAAGTTTAACAGTAAAAACGCAATATCAAGTGATTGCAAACAGAATTTCTGCAATGAATACTTTTTAAATAAGGATAGTTTACAATTCATTTGAGCCTTGAGCATTTGTGCACTTTATGTTTATTTCAACTCAAGTGGTAGATTAAGTTAAGAAGTTTATACCTTAGCTACATCCAGCATCAAGCGTCGTTGCCTGGAAGCTTCTAGGCGGCCTGGTCGGGAGCCTTCACAGTGTGCCTGGGGTATATATATTGTCTGCAGAAAGCAATGTGAATACAATGCACTGAATAAGACTGGAGCTTCCTAGCTTGTGCTGCCTACGTACCTATCGAACATCTAGGCTGGGGCGCTTGCAGAAATCTGTATGCCGATCCATATTCTCGAGCCACAGTAACAGGACTCATGCTGTCTATACAACAAATCAGAAAAAAAAATGTTCTTATTCCATGGTCAAATAACAAAGCACTGTAACGTGGCACGACATACCAACAATACTACCCATCTTGTACCCCTGGAGTCCTACTTTCCACGATGGTTGGCATTCGTGTGACACCAAGAAAACTTTACATATGTTTTATTTTGCAAAAGAAGAATTGAAGAATTGGCTTACATTCATAGCGGCCTTGCAGCGCCATAAAATACCAGTACATCTAAGAAACCCTGATCCTTGGTATGTACCACGTTTCCGCACTGAATACAAATTACAATCTATTAAACACAATTTACCAAAAATCCCTAATAATTACACTGACACTTCTAATTTTTCTCACTGGGAACTGAAGATGTGTTTTGTTCAAATCTAAACATATATGTTTCACGTATAATGATTCTAATTATGTGGTGCCCTTTGATGATTCTTTTTCTTTAACTTATCAAATATCCTTGAATGTTGTTTGTTTCTGTATCGCAAGATAATTATCCTGTCAATAGGCTTATATTTGAAAATGTTACAATTGTTTTTGTTTGATGTTTGATGTTGTATGTTTGATGTTTTAAAGTACTCTCTGTTATCACCCTGCCATGTACAACGTCTCTTGGGTCCAGTCAAGCTGCTTATGGCAGCTTTTAGCCCAGGAGGACGTTTCTAGTGTGTACTAGAATAATTAATAAAGTTGAAGTTGAAGTTGAAGTATTGACTGGCCGACATTCAAATCAATTGGGGAAGACAACTGTTGTGATGGTTTATCCTCCAGCCTAAAGGACACTTCAAATAGTGCTCTACAGGTCGCCACGCATTCGCTTTCGAGAACTTCTGCAAGCACCGACTACGAAATTGAATTAAAGAAGCTTCGTGCAATTCGTCCTCGTGCGGAGCGACAATATAGGCGTACAAAGTACGTACATGACTTCAGGTTGGCCAAACGCGCACAAAAGAACATGCAGCGTCGAATGGACAAGAGAGAGAGAGAGAGAAACGAAGAGGGAAAGGTAGGGAGGTTAACCAAGGACGTGCCCGGTTGGCTACCCTACACTTGGGGAGGGGTAAATGGAAGAATAGATAAGGAGAGAAAAGAAAAAGAATAGTCAGTCATTCACAGTCAGTCGCAGAGGAATCTCTCCTGTCACAAGCGTTCATACAGTCCATGCATTGTCCTTCAAGAAACGCAGAAGGGCTTTTGTGGCCTTTTGCATGCAAGAACGCATAGGCCATGGCCCAAGGATCTTTTCTTCTGAGAGCGCTCTGTTGTCTAGCAGGTTGAGTTTCGCTTGTAAAGTACGTCGTTGAGTGTCAGAGGATGGGCAGTGACACAGAAGGTGCTTTAGAGTCTCATCGCACCCGCACAAATTGCACGCCACGCTGTTGGCCATTCCTATCAGGAATGAATAGGAATTTTTAAACGCGACGCCCAACCACATGAGACACAGTAAAGTTGTTTCGCGACGGGAGAGTCCAGGTGGCAGGCGAAGTCGCAAATTAGGGTCGAGAGAGTGCAAGCGTGAGTTGGTCAAACCCGGTGAATTCCATCGTAGAAGTGTGATGTGACGAGCAAGTGATTGAAGTTGTTGCGCTGCATCAGTTCTTGAAAGCGGTATAGGAACCCGCTGATGTTTTTGGTAAGCCGAATGCGCAGCTTCGTCTGCGCTGTGGTTGCCGATAATTTCGCACTGGCTTGGCAACCATTGAAATACAATGTCGTGGCCTTTCTCGAGCACGTGATTATGCGCGTGTCTTATTTCGTGCAGTAGCTGCTCGTGTAACCCATGACGTAGGGCGAACTGCAGAGTTTGTAGGGCTGCTTTGGTATCGCAGAAAATGGCCCAACAATTTGGTGGCTGCTGCAGCACGTACTTGAGTGCACCTTGAAGAGCCGCAAGTTCTACTGCTGTCTATGTTGTATTGTTCGAATGTTTAAACAGTAGAGAGACGGCGTCTGATGGAACAACTACTGCTCTGGTAGAGTTGTTTGAATTGGTGGAACCGTAAATGTGTATGGGGTCAAAGTAAGACTCGTTAAGGAGAAGCACAGACAACTGCTTCAAGGCTAGCGGTAACAAGTCTGCCTTCTTCGCAATCCCAGGAATTGAGTGGCACACGTGAATATGTCGGAGACGCCACAATGCCAATGTTGGGCGTTTCGCAGGCTTGAAGCCAGTTGGTATCGAGTCATGGTGTCTCGTCACAATACCACAGAATGTAGCCTGTGGTTTTCGAACTGGCAAATCGGCTAAATGGTGGGATGGTAGCCGAGAAAGGTGTCGAATTTGCCATCTTAGCGTCTCACCGACGATATTAGTGGTGAACCAGTACTCCTGTGCGATGACAATCGTTGCAGCTGTCGAAGAACACCTCGGGAGGTCAAGACATGTCCGAAGTGCTTGGGCTTGTACGCTCTGTAGTGGAAGGAGATTAATCTTCCATGTGTTGGACAAAACAGGAAGACTTTATCGCAAAAATCTGAGAAAAATTGCCGTGTATAGCTGCAATATGGAGCGCACTGACGTTCCCCGCGATCCCCACGATTTTACAGCTACGAATTTGAACATATGCGCAATACAAATGAGCTTTTCGTCATGTTTGAGACATGTGGACTCCAGGTGAAGTTACGATCCACATTAACGCCTGAGAACTTGTGATCTTTCTTGTACGCAATGGGCTGGCCCTCGATACACACCGGGTAGAAAGACATCGCTTTTCGTGCAAATGCCACTAGTGCACATTTTTCTGTAGAAATCGTCAGACCTTGTCGGCAAAGGTATGCCGCTGTCAGAGTTGCCGCTTTCTGTATTCTGGCGGGCACTTGTGGCCTTGTCACGCCGGACGGCCAGACGCAAATATCGTCAGCGTAGAGCGAGACATTAGCAGTCTGTGATAGAGTTTCAGCAAACCCCACTAGAACTAGATTGAACTAGTGGGGCTCAACACTCCGCCTTGTGGGACACCCCGACTGGAAATACATCTGCTTGTCGGGCCATCCTCTGTAAGGACAAACACGGATGTCCGTGAGAGGTAGCTCGTAATCCAACTAAAGACGTGGCCTTCAAGTTCTGCAGCCTCAAGAGCTTGGAGAATGGCTTCATGGGTTACGTTGTCACGGTGACTCTGTCAATTGAAGACCGCGTCCACGTAGAAAACCTGCCATAGCCTCAGAATAAATGTTATAGTATTCGAGGTACCATTACATACGTGTCAGCAACATCCTCTCCATGACCTTACCGATGCAACTTGCAAGTGCAATCGGCCGGTACGATGTAAGGTCCAGCGGAGACTTCCCAGGCTTCAGTAGAGGCACCATACGGCTACACTTCCAACCGTGGGGCACTAGCCGTCATGCCAGGACTGATTGAATATATCTAAAAGACAGCGTTGTGCTGTTGAACCTAGGTGCCTTAAGGCAGTGTAGGTCACCGCATCAGGACCGGGTGATGACGATCGCCTGCACGCAGCCAAGGCTGCTTACAATTTTTTCATATAGAAAAGCACTTCTATGCTCTGATCGATGGGAACGCGATGGGAACATCACGTATCGAGAAGTCAGCCAGCAGAACGAAGTCGCCAGTAACTTTCGCACAAAATTCTCCCGCGACCTCAAGCTCTGGACGACTTTGATGTAGGGCCAGCGCTGTTAAGGGACGACGTTGTTGTGGAGATGAGCGAAGACCCTGAAGAGTTCTCCACACGGGGGATAACGTCTTGCGAGGGCCCCGTGATTCGCAGAAGGTCTTCCATCGTTAATCCTGAAGTTTGTTCATCTGACGCTGAACTTTCATCTGAATGCGTCTGGCTTCCCTCAGGTCATAAATGGACTTAGTAGGCCTATATCGTCTCTCGTCCCGCCGGCGGATTACCCGAAGCCTCTCCAATGATTGGTCGAAATCTGTGCGTCTTGTAGATGTTGTAAATGTTCGCGTAGAAGCCTGCAGAACTCGTATGATCCTGTATTCGAGGGGCTCGGGATGTTCATGTCTGCACTTTTCCTCGATCGAAATTCGGTACGCTTGCCAGTCTATCTGTCTTGAGAGCACAGGGAGAACTGTTAAGGCCTCTGATGGTCATGTACGTAGGAATATGGTCGCTGCCGAGAGTTTTAATGTCTGTGAACCGTTGAAGTTTGGAACTTAAACTATGCGACACTAATGTCAAGTCCAAGCAGCTGCTGTGAGTCCCCGCCCGGAGATAAGTCCGGCTGCCATCGCAACGAGGGATGTTGTTCTGGGAGTCTTTGGATCCCAGCAAACCTTTGTCTCGCATCTGAAGAACTGTTTGTGGTCTCCGTGGAACCCCTTGGCAGTGCACCCTTTTAAATAGATGGCCCTTAAACAACAACACAAAGAGATTAACAACGTTGAGGATTTCTTCCGGATGATTGCTGGCAAAACTAGCTCCGCTGGAACATCGACGCTCGACAACCCACCGATTTCACGCTATCCCCTCATGGAAATTTCCTTTTTTTTTAACGGACGAACTCGAAGCTGCACTTGCTTTGTGCAAGTGTTCATCATCGCCAGGATCCGATTGTATATCCTACCGCGCCCTATGTAATCTTGACGAAGAGGATCGGAAAGTACTCCTGCTCTTCAACTCCAAGCAGACAGGCATGGCTCCCCATAAATGGAAGACTAGTCGCCTAATTTCGCTCCTGAAGGCTCGGAAGTCGCCTGTAAACATTGCGTCATACCGTTCGATTGGATTTGCCAGTTGGGTCGGAAAATTAATGAAGAGGGTGATTCTAGAACTGTTAGACTAGTACAGTGCTCACGGAATGAAACATGCCAATTTAGGGCTAACTGATACGCATACTTTCGTTTGCACCGGCTGCAGTTCGTGTCCATTCGACGTAATTTTGGCGTGTACACTTGGATTGGAGCCCGCATCATCTTTGGTGACCAGATTCCTAGCGACATGACATGATACTCTCGAATACTTTGCACATATGCAGGGTTCTACTAAATGATCTCTGTTGTGTTTAATTCCGTGAACACTGTACCTCGAACATTACGAGGTATATCCAGACGCAATGGCCGGATTGAGACGCTTCAATCGTCAACGTAGTCCACTTGGTGACGTACGTCGAGCACCATAACTCCTGTAAACGATTATTTGCGGCCCTTTTTTCTGGATATTAAAAGAGCTTATGACAACGTCACGCACGAACCGATCTTGAGCACGTTAGAGGTAGTAGGGCTTTGGGGCAAGATCTATCTTTGGATGTATAGCTACCTACAAATTAGATCTTTCTTCATACTCACAGAGGACGGCCCAATCCCCCAGCATTACAGTAAGTACCCCAGGGCGGGGTACTGAGCCCAGAGCTCTTCAAACTCTCATTGGACTCACCGTCATCCTCACAAGCATCGTTCGGCTATTCATATACGCCGACGACATTTGTATTTGGACGTCGGGTGTGACGCGGCTCCCTTTTCGCGCGCGGCTTCAGAAGGCAGCCGCTTTAACATCATTCTACCTTCGCGAACAAGGACGGCTGATATCATGTAAAAAGTGCGCAGTGGTGGTATTTACCAGACAATGTCTCCATACGTGATATCCGTCGACGGACAGCCGATCTCGTACAGCACAATTCACATATTTTTGTGGGTGGTTGCTGACAGAAACGTCTCCTGGACCCTTCATGTGAATTACGTGAAAAAACGCCTGACGGCAATTTGCCACATGTTTAGCTTCCTAGCAGGAAAGACCTGGGGAGAGTCAATGCACTCTATGCGGCCACTGTACAGGGTCCTTTTTATTATATTCTTGTGGTACAGGCTACCGGTCATCTCCAACATCTGCAGAACTAGCCAGAGTATGTTGCGGCTCTGGGTAGTGTTTAGGCCATGAATCTCCAGGCAAAGGGATGAGTACGCCCGATAGCAGGAATGAAGTAAAAAGGGTTTATTCTACACTATTTACACTGGCTGCAGATACGCTTGAGTCGACTTACCCGTGTCAATGTACCCTCTCCTGGCGCATTAATGCGTTTCGTCTTCCTAGCGCATTACCGCAGTTTACGTCGATGCGTTGCGCTAGAGAGGCGATGCGATGCGCCATTGTTATGTGAACGCGGCTACAGAGCTACCAATTCCTCGCGCGAAATTGTTTTTGTAACGCGTCATCACTTGCCCATTTTTTAAACAAGCGAATAGCTTTCTTGGCTTTTTAGGGCGTTTTAGTGGTTGGTCGATGGTCGAACTCGGCAAGAGAGAGTAAAACATCTTTATTAATAATACTTGAATGGCGAGAGCAGTGTGGGAGGAACCCTCAGTTCAGGGTCCCTAAGATGATTCCGGCGATGTTTCGAGTCCGTTGTATCACAGCTCGGAGGACCTCGGGAGGTCCGTGGCAGAGGGCATCGTCCCACAGCTCTTTGTTGCGTAGGGGGTAAAGGAGAGTTAGCAAGGGAGGAAAGAGGTTTGCGGTGCACTAAATCGTGATGTGGAATATTGTGGGCGAGCTGCCACAGCCAGGGCAACAATCTGCATAACAGTGTGGGTAGAATTTATTGAGAGAGACAAGATTTGGAAAAGTTGCGGTTTGTAACTGGCGTAATACCACTGCTTCCTCCCGCGAGAAGGACGGCGGTGGTGCGGCGTGGGTGCGACGAATGCGTGTATAATAACGGAGTATGTCTTTGTAACGGAGCAAGGGATCACCCCACTCTGAACTAGTCGCCTCACCACGCCGAGTCGCCCGGAGGGAAATTTCTCGGGCAACCGCATGTGCGCGTTCGTTACCCGGCAGCGAGGTATGACCAGGGGTCCAGAGTAAGTGGATGCGGGGAGATGTGGTTGGTGTATTTTGCGGGATCTGTTTGAGAATTTGGTGCGCCGCTCTCGGGATGCCATGTCCTGATAGGAACGCCCGGCATGCCTGTTGTGAGTCCGTCAATATATACACTTCCTCAGGAACACGGATGGCGTATCGAATTGCAAGAGCAACACCGAGAATTTCTCCGTAAGAGGCATTTCTTCCGCGCATTGCAGCAGTCTCTCAGAAATTCGGTGCCATCCAAAACTACCGAGGTATAGCCCTCTTGAGTGCATGATGTGTCCGTGTATAAAGTATGTGTTTCCGGGATGTTTGCAAGCATGCGGCCAATGTATCATACACGGGCTTTGCGCCGCCCTTTGTCATGCTCGGGGTGCATATTACGTGGCAATGGATGAATACTTAGTGCTTGGCGTATCGCTGACGACAAGATCATTGGACGGGTTTCAGACTCAAGGGGTGGGACAAAGTATCCTAGCCGTGTGAGAAGTAGGAATGAGTAGGAGGCACTGGCGATGGCTGACCCAATGTGCCTCTAGCAGCTCGCCTAGTGTGTTATGTGTCCCTAAGTTAAGGAGACGGCGGTTGGAAGTATAATTCGGGAGGCCATGGGCCAGCTTCGTCGCTTTGCGAATCATTGCGTCTATGCGAAGTTGTTGCGCTTGGGTCAACCGCTGAAATGGGAGATGGTATGTAAGGCGGCTGATCACGCATGCCTCCACCAAGCGCAGCAGGTCCTCTTCTCGAAGGCCCGAGCGCCTGTTGTTGGAGACCCTCCGGATCATGGCCAGAATTTGCTCAATCTGTCTGGATAGAAGGGAAACAGTGTAGTTTGACCTGCTATCCGCTTGGACGTGTAGGCAGAGGATACGAGCACGATTAACCTGTGGTATCGGTGTGCCATCCACGTGCACAGTGATAGGGGGAGTAGAGGAACGGCTGCGGGGGCGAATGATTATGAGCTCCGACTTTTCCGGAGCACATCTTAAGCCGCATTTTCTCGCGTACTCGGAAACTGTATCGACTGCTTGCTGCAGTCGGTCCTCGATGGCTCCGTCGGAACCCCGTGCCGACCAGATAGTAATGTCGTCCGCATAAATAGCGTGGGCGACATCAGGGATCTGGTCGAGTAGCCGGGGAAGCCCTGCGAGCGCGATATTGAATAGAGTAGGGGAAAGAACTGAGCCCTGGGGTGTCCCACGTCCTACAGGGCGAATCGTACCGGATCGATGCGGTCCCATTCCTACGGTGGGATAAACGTACGTACGTACGTACGTACGTACGTACGTACGTACGTACGTACGTACGTACGTTCGTTCGTTCGTTCGTTCGTTCGTTCGTTCGTTCGTTCGTTCGTTCGTTCGTTCGTTCGTTCGTTCGTTCGTTCGTTCGTTCGTTCGTTCGTTCGTTCGTTCGTTCGTTCGTTCGTTCGTTCGTTCGTTCGTTCGTTCGTTCGTTCGTTCGTTCGTTCGTTCGTTCGTTCGTTCGTTCGTTCGTTCGTTCGTTCGTTCGTTCGTTCGTTCGTTCGTTCGTTCGTTCGTTCGTTCGTTCGTTCGTTCGTTCGTTCGTTCGTTCGTTCGTTCGTTCGTTCGTTCGTTCGTTCGTTCGTTCGTTCGTTCGTTCGTTCGTTCGTTCGTTCGTTCGTTCGTTCGTTCGTTCGTTCGTTCGTTCGTTCGTTCGTTCGTTCGTTCGTTCGTTCGTTCGTTCGTTCGTTCGTTCGTTCGTTCGTTCGTTCGTTCGTTCGTTCGTTCGTTCGTTCGTTCGTTCGTTCGTTCGTTCGTTCGTTCGTTCGTTCGTTCGTTCGTTCGTTCGTTCGTTCGTTCGTTCGTTCGTTCGTTCGTTCGTTCGTTCGTTCGTTCGTTCGTTCGTTCGTTCGTTCGTTCGTTCGTTCGTTCGTTCGTTCGTTCGTTCGTTCGTTCGTTCGTTCGTTCGTTCGTTCGTTCGTTCGTTCGTTCGTTCGTTCGTTCGTTCGTTCGTTCGTTCGTTCGTTCGTTCGTTCGTTCGTTCGTTCGTTCGTTCGTTCGTTCGTTCGTTCGTTCGTTCGTTCGTTCGTTCGTTCGTTCGTTCGTTCGTTCGTTCGTTCGTTCGTTCGTTCGTTCGTTCGTTCGTTCGTTCGTTCGTTCGTTCGTTCGTTCGTTCGTTCGTTCGTTCGTTCGTTCGTTCGTTCGTTCGTTCGTTCGTTCGTTCGTTCGTTCGTTCGTTCGTTCGTTCGTTCGTTCGTTCGTTCGTTCGTTCGTTCGTTCGTTCGTTCGTTCGTTCGTTCGTTCGTTCGTTCGTTCGTTCGTTCGTTCGTTCGTTCGTTCGTTCGTTCGTTCGTTCGTTCGTTCGTTCGTTCGTTCGTTCGTTCGTTCGTTCGTTCGTTCGTTCGTTCGTTCGTTCGTTCGTTCGTTCGTTCGTTCGTTCGTTCGTTCGTTCGTTCGTTCGTTCGTTCGTTCGTTCGTTCGTTCGTTCGTTCGTTCGTTCGTTCGTTCGTTCGTTCGTTCGTTCGTTCGTTCGTTCGTTCGTTCGTTCGTTCGTTCGTTCGTTCGTTCGTTCGTTCGTTCGTTCGTTCGTTCGTTCGTTCGTTCGTTCGTTCGTTCGTTCTATTCGCTTACATTGACAATCATCGTCGATGGCTCCAGCACATTTTTTTTTCTTCTTGACCCGCGCGAGAGGCTGTCTAAAGGGCAACGAGGAGAACGACTGACACGGACATTCCCATAGAGCACGACGAACTCTGCCCCGAGAGTCCAAAATCCCAGCAGGCGCGCTCACGCGCACAAACAAACGCACACCTTATGGGCGCGGGTACTCCGCGGGCGTGTATAAACGCCATCCACGGCGTTCACGATCGAAACAAGGGCGTCTACGCACGCACGTACAGCGCACATCTCAGCGAACGGGCGCACACGTCGCGTCCATGCGTGTCGGGCCGATTCCAATGGGCAGAGAGGCGGCGGCATCTGCGTCTATACAGCGGCGGCCGCGGGGTCCGCGTGACCGGCTGAAGCACCGTCGTGCCGTCCGCGCCGGTGGTCACTGCTCCTGCCGCCGCGAAAGGAAGCGAAGCTTCGCCAATCGGTTTCCCGCGTGCGCGAGCCGTGCTTGCCTACGGGTCCGTTATTATTATTGTGCGAGGCGCGATGCAACGGCGAAACCCCGATCGCGCGCCCGCCACTCGGCGTGGCGAAGCGCCTTTGCCGACTTGTTTTCTCAAAAGCGGCGCCGCGCGCCAATTACAATGGTGACGCACTGTTGTTCTGCGGCGCGTGAGATGAGGAGGGGAAAAAAATAGTGCTCGCTGGTTGCGTTTGGCTGCTTGAGAAAAGCGTGACTGCGTAGTGACGACCAGGAACGTGACGTTCGAAGCAGCGCTTAAAAGCACGAAGAAAAAAAAAAAGAGGGAGCAATGGAAACTGGTTGGGAGGGCGTGAATTCGAATAGAAGAAACGCTGCATGTGGGGACAGCTCAACGGATTTTGATCTGTAGAGCTCATTGCATGCGAGCTAAGCTCTTCGCCTATCCGGTTGCCACAGATGTGCACCATACTGGTGCGCAACCAAATTCTTTTGTTCGGAGGCATCGCTAGAAGTGCGCTCGGCAGTGACGCATCGTGGAAATGAACTGCAGCAGTGACATATAACTGCCCTTCCACTCCAGAATCGCGGAAATATCAGAGTGCACGCACGATGGGAGGCAAAATTATTCCGGAACGCCCCACTACTATGTGCCTCATGATTGGATCGTTGTTCTGGCACGCCAAAACCCAGATTTTAATTTTTTGAGTGCGCGCAGGATACCACTGGAAACAGAAGAGCTAAACCAACAAAGGCCGCCTGATCTTATTTCTGACCGTGACCCAGCGCCCACACCAACACCCATGCGCAGGTTCAGTTAGGTCGTTTAAAAGGCACACGATAAGCTTTCGCTGGCCGTAATTCGGCTTGCCACCATTGCCACGGCACTCAGTCAATCGTTCGCACTACTATTTGAAAAGGAGTCAGTCGTGCCGTCGTTCTAGCTGCTGCTGCTGCTGCGCTCGGAATCAACTGACAGGCTTGAGAACAGTTAAAAGCGGACACCGACCACGAAAGTTAACAAAAGGAAAGACGTTTCGGCTCCGCACGGGAGCCTTGTTCACAATGAAGTTGAAGGCGGAAATGGTCCGGTTATGTAGGCCAGACGGGTTTCCTTCCAATTCTTGATTTCAAATGAGAAACTGTACTGATTGATTGATTAGTGGGGTTCATCGTCCCAGAGCAACACTGGGGAGAGACGCGGTACAGTGCGAGACTCCGGATTAATTCTGACCGCGCGGGGTTCTTTAACGTGCACCTAAATGTATGCAGTTACGCAAGCGTTTCTGGAGTTTGCCGCCGTCGAAATGAGACCGCCTCGGCCGGGAATTGAACCCGTGACCTAGTGCTGCAGCAGCAGCGCCACCACGTAGCCACCGCGGTGAGCACGTCACGACGAGCTGCTCTTAAGTTGTATCGAGTCCGTTTGTGACTCTGCCCTTTTCAAGAGATTTCTCCGACAGCGGCGTCAGTGGCGAACAGCAACAAAGAATGAACATACGTTCCCCTAACATTCCTGCCCTTTTATTAATGCCATAGCATTATATGCGCCATTACGCGAAAATCCGTCGGCGTCCGCGTGACCGAAAGATGGTACCGAAAATGGCCGACGGTGCAAAGAGTAAGAACACGTCGAAAAATTCTCGGATTGACGTCAAATGCAAAATAAAAAAACACCTGAGTACTTAGATTTAGGTGCACGTTAAAGAACCCCAGGTGGACAAAATTATTCCGGAGTCCCTCACTACGGCATTCCTCAAAAATCAGATCGTGGTTTCGGCAGCTAAAACCCCATAATTTTTTTAAGCAGCCTTAAGTGTCTCTGCCAATTTTTTGTCTTTCGCCTTTTCCAAGACTTGAGAGCAATAAAGGTAGGGGCGCTCAGATTCAAGGGGTGCTTATGTTCTATAAAATATGGAATTCATTCCAAGCTTTCATTCATTTGGCTCTTATCATCAAAAATGCACTTGTCGGGGGGACAGCGCGACATGTCACTAGTACAGCTGTAGGGTACATCGGTCTTCACGCCCCAAGATTTCTACAAAGCATTCACAGCGTTATAAATGGTGCTTTTATTTTCCGTCAGAGGAATAAGTGTAGCGACGCTACCATTGTCCAAAAATAGTGGATGTATACCGTATTCCAACAATTTCATTCGTTTCAAAGTCAAGTTCTAGCCCGTAGGACGATAGTAACCATCAAAAAAGTCATGACATTGCATCAGCAGCATTTGGAATGAAGCCGCATACATTCGTCGCATACTAGGTAGATGGCTGACGTCAATATATCACCATCATAGTATCGTCTACACAAGGGCTCGCTAGAGTAGGGCTATAGCAGTGCAATTCTGTTCACTTATCTTTACTGATCACGTACGAAATCAGTTCTTGCTTCGGTTTTGGTCAAAAGAAGCCAATTCCTTATTTATTTATTTATTTGTACATATACACATATATACACGCATATATATATATATATATATATATATATATATATATATATATATATATATATATATATATATATATATATATATATATATATATATATATATATATATATATGCGTGTGTGTGCGTGTGTGTGTGTGAATAAGACACCATCCTCGGCAAGAAATGAAAAACAATAGAAATAATAAGGGAAACAAAGAAAAAAAAACTAGTGCACAAAAATAAGCTCCTCATAGTTCCGAAAGATCCCGAAATTTCTCTAATTCATTTTGTTCGCTTGTATCAGCGTTAAGACCATTCCAGACAATTGCTGTTTGTGGAAAGAAGGAGTATTTAAAGGTATTGTTTTGGTATTTAAAGGGAGCTAGTGTAAACTTATGTCGGTGCCGAGTAGCACATACAGAAGAAAATTTAACATAGTACATTGTCTGGCTATTCAGTAGTCCCTTGACTATTTTGAACATAAATGTCAAACGGCCTACACGATTCCTCTCTGATAGACGCTTAATATTAACTTTCGCCATTAGTTGTGAAATTGATTTTCGTCCATAACTATTAAAATAAACCGTAATGCCTTATTTTGTATTCTAATTTGTTTTCATTGGCTTTTGTAAAAAGGTCCCAAAGAATGTTTGCGTAATCGAGTATTGCTATTATAAAACGCGTAAATGCAAGAAGTGTAGTGAGGCTTGAAGCATCACGAAGAGAACGTTTCAAGAAATAAAGTTTAGTCATTGTCCTATTACACATGCGAGTAATATGCTGATCCCATTTGAGATCATTAGTGAAGTGTTGACCGAGGTATTCAAAATCCCTAACACGAGGCAGTACGTTTCCGTTCGCTGTGTAGGAAAAAGTTAAAGGATGTTTCTTATTAGTTATGGACATAATTACACATTTCTGGTAATTAATAGACATCTGCCACGCCCCACACCAATGCATCAATTTGTCGACCTCAGATTGGAGCTTTTGCTGATCATCAACAGAACTCAGCTCCGAATACCTCAATCTTAAAGAGCGTATTAGGCTGCCACTGTTTCGAGAACGCGTGTTCTTATTCTTTCTGCTGTTCAGTCGTTCTGTCCGTTCAAATAGATCTCCAACGGAACGGTGCGCTCGAAGAGCAGTCCACACCGTGTTCGCTAATATTGCTCTCTGACTTATTGTTGCAGCGAAAGTTCAGTACTACAGTTAAACCTCGATAAAGCGAACTTCAATATAACGAAAATTCTCACTATAACGAGGTATTTAACTTTTTATAACTTCTTATCCATAGAACACCATGCATTTCGAACTTCAATATAATGAAGTGTGGTCATACACGATATTAATTTAACAAAATTTCACTGCCGCCGCGAAGGAACACGAAGACAATAAATAGAAACTGCCGCTAGCCCAGATGGTCAAATGGTTGAATTATATACGGCTAATTGACAACGCGAGCGTAATGTGATCAAGCGCACGCTAGGCGTTCAGTTTAGCGTGCGTCTCCTCTTCTGGCCCGGACGCATGGCTGTCGGCCCGGTTGACCGCATACGTGACCCGCGCACCCTATTTTGGAGGTAATCGGCGGCGGGTGCAAAGCCATCGATGGCCGTGGCTTCATGAGCGCTTTCTTCTCGCACGTTTAGTGCTATATGTCCTATAATTTCTAGTTTCGAAGACGCGTTTAACCGAGAGGCAGACAAAGCGCTCGCGCATCTCTTCCTTCTTTCTTCACGATAGCGTCGCAACGCGGCGGGCGACGCTGTCAGCAGCGGCGGCAGAGTGGATGCAAAAGCTTCGCAGGCTTCGTTTTGTATCGCCAATCTGAAGATATCGTCAACACACCATGAAACCTTATCTTTGGTTGCAAACTCTGCAATTCGACCAAGTGTTGCTTTTTCTTTCTCATTGAAATTTGTCATTAGGATTGCTCGATAATTCGGAAAATTCTACGGCCCTTCCTGTGTGAGAAAAATCCGTCAGTGACTGTTGTTATTTGCATAAAAGTCGAATTTCAATATAAAAAAATTTTGATATAACGAAATAAAGTGGCGAATTCACCGGCTTCGCTATATCGAGGTTTGACTGTATAACGCTTCGCTTCCAGCAATTTTCTGAGCAATGTGCACTTCAGAAGTGTCGACACAGCGAGTCAGTCGTTCATTCGTATTTCATCAAAACACTGCTAAACACTGACCGTGACGATGGTAAGCATGATACCAAGAATTCTTGCTTCAGGCTTGATGAATCAGTCCTTGATCGGTTACTATGGTGCTGTGTTTGCCTTAGAACAAGATCGTAGTTAGACTTGTTGCAATTCCTGGTCGCGGCCATCACATTCTGATGAGATGGCCTTTACCAGCACGCTTGCTTTGATCCTAAATATACATTGAGGTAGCCTAATTAGGCTTCGCCGCTAGCACGAAATTAACGCACAGAAAGCCACTCTGCAAAGCAAGCAGAGGCGATGGGCAAAAAAATGAGTCGGTGTCTTTAAACAAATTCGATGTGACAAAAACACCAAAGAGGGACGAAAAGGAGGATACAAATAAATTGTGACCCTGCAGCGTAAGCAAAACAGATACACATGTGTATGGCCGCCAGCGCACATGCGGTGCAGCCCGATGCCCATGCCAAGCAATGCACGCGAGACAAACATTCATACGATACAGTGTACGCTAGTTCAAGCCCTCGGGCAATCCCTTTCTCTAAGCCTTCGAAGGTTTGTTTTCACAGTGGTAACAGCTCCTGTTGCGCATGATCACGCGAGCGGTGCCTACGTTGCCACGGATACCCTTCGCGTTTTCAGAAGACTCCGCCGCCAACCTTTCCGACGTCTATAGCTTGGCTGCCTATGGCTAAACCGTGTACCACATGTTGCCGTGTCCATGCTGCCCGCAGCGTTTCCTTGCCTATAAACTTTGTGTTTAGAAAAAGTTTATTTGTACAAAAGACGATACGAACACTGAGTCCCAATGATGGGACAATTCCACCAGTACGATAACATATACAAAAAACGAAGCATTCTATACACGGCACGTTTTTAAAGTAGTGTCCGAGTCCTCACTCACTAACATATAATCACATAGACCCAGGGAAAGGCACAGTTACACATAAACTAATTGTCACATGTATAAAAGGATGCTCCATATATACAGTGTACACAATGGTTATGTACAATGATGATGTGCCAGAGACACTTTACACAATTTTGAAGTGATGTGCATGACATGTGTCCATACAAAAATGATCATGTATACGAGAGCACACACACACAGAAATCACGGGCACCTACATTCTATGTGCATTCAATGAATATTTCTGATGGCCTGGCAACAAGAACCAGGCTGGTTACAGGCTACAGGAACAGGCTACAGAAAACTGGCTGGCCACCGACAGGAAACGGCATGACCACTGTAGAAGGAACTCTTCTTCTTCAAGGAAGAACAACTCCTCTGACAGAAAGGATAGTATAGCTCAAAGTAGAGCCTTCCCAGAAGTGGAAACAGAGCGCGGCGACGTAGCCCCGCGGCAACTGCCTCGCACCGGTTACGCCGTAGGCAAAAGGGCCCCGCAGCAATGCAAAGCGGCCCCGTGAACTTCGAGTGCAAATGAATTTTTTCTTCATTTCTATAGCGCTGCTATTCTAGTGCAAACCGGCTTATGCAGCACAGAATTGGCCCGCACAGTAGTAACATTGGGTGCACCTGTGTTCTGCGTAATAAAACATTAAATCACGGCATAAAACCTGCACACATAATGTCAGCTCTTCGGTATGTCCACAGCGCACAGACCTCTTAATGTATATCGCATGATATTCAGCGGCTCCTTTGATTTTCTTAGTTCTTCATTTTATATTTGGGTACCCATTCTTGGCCCACAGGGTACATGTACAACTGGGTACGTGCCACTGGGTATGTGCTCAGTCTCGGCCTCTACGTCAATGCCTCTACGGTTCAGAAGCTCATCACCAAGACCAACAACGCTATCGGGCTCATTAGAAGAATTGCAAGTAGACACAGGGGCCTCAAGGAACATAATCTCATCAAACTCCTACACGCGTTCGTCACCTGTCACTTCGCATACGTTGCGGCAATGCTCAATTAGTCACGATCCGAAAGAGACAAGACTTAATGCCCAAATCAGAAAGGTCACCAAGCAAGCCCTCGGCATTCCGACCAGCACCAGCAACGAGAAGCTGGAGCAGCTGGGCATGCACAACACCCTGGAAGAAATTGCCGAAGCCCAGCAGCGCGCCCAGCTTGCTAGGCTTTCGACGACGCCTCCGGGGCGCACGATCCTAGAGAAGCTAGGCTTTGCACAAGGAAACATAGAAAAAGACTTTGCGGACCTCTCACGGGACATCCGTGTCAAGATCACGGTACGACCTGTACCCAGAAACGTACGCCCCGAAAACAACAAGGGCAGACGACAAGCGAGAGGACAATTACTCCTTAACCAAGCCTTGGCGAACCGCGAACGCTCAGCTTTTGTGGACGCGGCTGCATACGCGTGAGACAAAGCTTTCGCAGTGGCGGTTGTGGACGGCCGCGGATCCACAAGACATGCAGCCACGGTAATCGCAAGGAAGCCTGAACAGGCCGAACAGGTTGCGATCGCTGTTGCGCTCACCGGCGACAATCTTTGCTATATCTACAGCGACTCCATAGCCGCTATCAGAGCTTTCCAAAAGAGCACGGTCTGCGCACAGGCTCTCAGAATTGTTACAAAGAAAGAGATTAAGAAACACGTCATATACTGGTTCCCGGCACACTTAGGACCAAAGATCGGCGACGTCCCCAACCTTAACGAGGCGGCACACGAGCGCTTACAGACCGCGCTGCTTCACCCGACCACTCGGAGAACAAGGACGCCCCCACTACATACAATGAAATCACTAACCACTACTACCTACAACGTAGAGAGTATAGCACGCCACACCGCACGCTCACTCGAGCTCAAGTGGTTACACTCAGAATGCTACAAACAGACACATACACCACACAAAACAGACTACACCATTACATGCCTGAGCTCTACTACAAGAGTTATTGCACCAGTTGCAATAGATCCCTTAACGTATATCATTTACTCTGGCCATGCTCGCAAGCTCACATAAACTACGAACAGGACAAGCGCAAGTTTGAAGAAGCAATCCGGAGCGAAGAACTCGCTCCCCAACTCTGGGTCGTCCAGCAGGTCCACGACGCCGCCAGGAAACTCAACCTCCCGGTTCCGTCGTGGGAGACGCCCACTCCATGAGAGTCCAAAGCTCTCGTGGCCTGCAGGACCTCGAATAAAGTTGATTTCCTTCCTTCCTTCAAGAATTGATGCTTATCACTTTGAACTAAAGGGTGCTAAATGCTTAAATTAGTTTACATGTGTCGTACTTCATGCCCCCCCCCCCCCTCATACACCTCTCATCACTATTGTTCCCTCGAAGAATACCGTACATCGTCTTAATCGGTATATCGCTGCGCCAACGGCTCAGAGTTTGCATCCACCAGATTTGGTGTTTGCATTTAGGCATAGCTTGTGAACTGTGTAAAACATAAACATCGCGTGAAATTTAAATTGTGACTTGTGTGGTGCGGGAACATTGTTTGATGATTATTTATCGCGTTTTATGGCGCATGGGCCAAAGACATTGCTTGAGGTTATACGTTGCATAAAGGGCAACTGAACGCGATTGTATACGCGTCGTATTTAGTTATATAGGATTTAATTTACCCCTTCACTAAGGCTTCGCTTCATATAGGTCTCAGGTTCCAACATGTGCGTTCGGCTTGATGTTTTTTTTTTTTCGTCTCTCCCATGAGTTGTTGGATCTTTCGTCTAGTTGGGATTCGGGGCTACAAGCATGTATCGAGCAGTTCCGGCGCCCCTGACGGCGAAGCTACTGCGCATGAGCCTCGAGCATAGCGTTCGCTGCCAATCGAAGGGCAAGACCGCGCAGCACCCCGAACGCGCAGCGCGTCCTTTTACAGGCGTGGCAAAACGAAAGGGGGTATCGAGTTGTGCCTGTGTACCCTATGAGCCACGCGAGGAGATCGGTGCGTGGATTCGTGGTTTGGTAAGTTGTTTCGTTCAGTTTTGTGGGTTCTGCGTCAGCCATCCGTTGCGGGCGAACGTCATTGACGTGCGCGCGATACCCCTGGGAGCACGGGAGTAACACCTGGCGTTTGTTGGAAGGCGTTCGTGCGCGGGAGTCGTGACCGGCCGACACCCCGTCCGTCCCCACCCGCGCCACGGCCTCACCGCGCTCCGTGTTATCTTCGAACCTGCTGGCGTTATAGTACGACGTTTGTTATTGTACTTCGCAGTCATCCACCAGGAAGAAACGACGCCGAGAACGAAGCGAAGCCGCATCTAGTTTTGTGTTTTGTTTGATGCAAAATATTCTCTCTCTCTCTCTCTCTCTCTCTCTCTCTCTTGAGTCCGTGAATCATCCGCGCGCTTCAAACAGTACGCGTACCTGCACACTTCGTGCAGGTGGACCGCCGCCCGAGATGCATGCGTACACGTGTCTCGTTGTCACGCAGCGCGAGGAGCGGGACAGGGCACTCGTTTTTCGGATCATGACAGTTTTTATGCGGACAAAGCACTGTGCAAGGATGAACATTGTTTTGGTAAACGTAATGGGGCATGCTCATGATCAAGAGCGCGTCTATTCGCGCTATTTAGCTTTGGGTATTGTGCTACGTCAAAGAGGGACGAACGTCGAATTATTATTGCGTTTTATTCACTAGAATATACCGTGAACAGTGATTGATAAAAAATCGTCATCTTAGATGTCAAAGAAATTCTGGGGTTTTACGTGCCAAAACCACGATTTGATTATGAGGCACATCGTAGTGGGGAGCTAAGGATTAAATTTCTACTACCTGAGGAAATTTAACGTGCCTCCAGTGCACGGGACAATGGGCGTTTTTGCATTTCGCCCCCATCGAAATGCGGCCGCCGCGGCCGGGATTTCATCCCGCGACTTCATACTTAGCCGCTCAACACCACTGCCGCTGAGTCACGACGGCGGGTATCTTATATAGGGTGTCTCATCCATGGTGTGGACCATTGATCCACAGAAGGTAATCCGACGAGCGGCTTGGATGCAGCTCGAACGACTCTTCCAATTTGCCACACATGCGACACTGGTCACTTTCCGGTCGATACATGGTTCGTGGACGCACTACATTCCGCAGAGCGCTTTCCCACGCCTCGAACAATAGAAAACTTTCCAAGCTCACTACCTAGCGGCCGCGCCGAGAAACAGCCTTTCTAGGTACAAGCTTGAAGCGAAAGAGGGTCTCATATGTGCTGAATGTCTCGTAGTTCTCCAATCGTCGTGATGCCGCCGCGCACAAGCCCGAATATGATAAAAAGACGGATGTCTTCTTGTGTGTACCACTGTGCGTGTCATCGCGGGGGAAATACATATATGCATAATTTCGTCTTTTGCCGAAAGAAGCAGACGACGCGCATCGGAGAGCGGCTCGGATGAGAAACTTCCGCATTGGGAAAAGGTGACCGATACTATAGCGGTTTGTTCGAAACACTCCATTCGGGATGACTTCTTTCTTCCCAACGAGTAGAGCATTGCTTTCTTTTTATTTATTTTAAATGTCTTGCTGGTATTTCAAATCATGGAGTGCACTTTGTTCAAGCAGGTGCTTTAATAAATTATAGTAATGTACGCTTAAGCTTCCTTTGGTTTGATTCGTTCATAGTTTTATGCCCCAGCATCAGTGTTACTATATACTGCTTTAGGCAGCAGGAATATTCTCGCTAATGTACTTTTGTATGCAGGCACAGTAGCAGGAATGATATCCCGAAAGGTCTGGACTTGATCACGACACATGTTATGCCGCGAGGCGACATATCGTTTTCATAGCATCTTTTAGTTTAGCGGTGCAAGCAGAAGATGCTGCTTTCTCATTCAACGCGTTGAGTTGTCTGTCTATTTGCTCACAAGAAATTGAGAAGCAACAGCAAACAGCGCCCGTTCGAGCTTTGGAGCGTCCAGCCTGCGCACAGCGCCGCTAGTTTCTTTTCCTACACACTGTGAACGCAGCTAAATTCCATCACAACTGGTTATATTTGTTTCCAAGTCATGAATTTACACTAATACAAGTGACTTTGCCCAAAAGAAAAGCTTCGCTTAATTTTGGAAACCTATTGCAAGAAACTCAACTTGGCTCGATTCGTTGTTATTCACTTCTCACCTTTCACCGGGCTTTGATAATTCCTACGGGTGGCAGGTGTCTGTCGCGTCCCCAAACCCGGGCCCTACCTCGAGCACTGCGTGCTGCGAGCACGAACAAGCGCCAGTCATTGGACGCAGACGGCCTCACCACACGTATCAGCTAATTATAAAAAGAAAGGTGCACCTCGCCTCACAAAATGAACTCTCATTGGTTTTCATGCCAAGACACATTGACCAGGTTAACTTTACAGTTTTTGGCCTCATTCTATCAGTGCAAAATATACGTATTTAGCTTCTGAAAGCGCGGCAGTCGTTACTGCCTATACAGTGTGAGATGCTATGATTGATATACTACGACAGAAGCCGCAATGCGGAGTCGCCTATAGTTGCCTATGAAGGTCGAAAAGAGTCGAGTATCGTACCTGTACCAGTGTAGCAACGCCGCAAACAAGCACTTGCACCTTTCGGAAGCCCGCTATGCACAAACACCTCCCTTTCTTTTTTTAACCTCCGGCTCGTTTAAACGGTTCTTTGTCTTTAAAGAAATCTGATGCGACTCGCTGGGCAGATCGGACGTGTGCACGCACAGCGTAACTGTTTTCGCGCTTTCGTCGCTGAAATCCTTGAGACCGATCTAAATAAGGTGGTCGGTAGCAAGGACCCTCTTGGCTTCGACGAAAACACCTGGATTCGACGCCACAAACGAGAAATGTGAGCGCCGCACCAAGCGAAAGAGCCGCCGTGAATCTGGATGTCGTAGACATCTTTGTCTATTTGGACAGTGTTTCCAGCACAGGTAACCGATTCTGGAGCATGCTCATCACAGCGGGGGATGTATACATACCAAAACTTTAGGCCTCCAGCGTGAATGTAGCTCGTTTGGCGAGATAGCATACTGCGTTGCTTGCTTTCCAACCGACCTGTCGCTAGCGCATTCTGTGCAATCACGAAAGCGACCGCCTCGCAGAATCGAAATTATTTGCTTGTTTCGATGGTGAATATATATTTCGCCTGTCGCCATCGCGCTCGTTTCCTATTTGGTCTTTGTGCCTGCGTGGCTCGGTAGCGCTGTTCAAAATGTTACGGCTTCGGAACTGATTACATTTCGTTCTCTAGACACGTAGTGGCATGTTTAATTGCTGTAATTGCGCTCGCCGCGTGTCACGACGTCTAGCGCTGCTTTATTCTTTTCATTCGCGTTTGGTGGCGGTGGCTCAGCGGACTACGCATTCGGCAGTGCTATAGTGTCAATCGCGTATCGAATGCCAAAGATTGGGCTATAGTTGGTTCTGCATGACTCATAGTATAACAGCGCGACTTGAACGAAGACAAAACCGAAGAACAGACAAAGACAAGCGCCGAGTTTTGTTGGGGGGAACGCGAAGTTGCCAACAGCACCAGTCAATTTCCGCTGAAGGAAGTAACATTGAAGCCAGGTGACGTAACGCCGTAGGCGGGGCACCGGAACCGGCGCCGTCCACTTCTTCGGAGCGAAGGACGTTGAGTAGGAATAAGAAAGATAAACATTGCGCTCGTAGTATGTACATATACGAGAGTACTAACGCATTTTTTAAAAGAATATTTCGGTAATATATTATTCATGGGAGGCCCAACACCCGTCCCAAGGTGTTTTTGATGCTTCAAAAATCGTGATTCAGGACCCATTCAATACTGCGGTTGCTACACCAATACTGGATGAAGTCTGATCCATATTTCTTAACCAGAACATTCAAGACTAACAATTAAGCTTGGCACAGTATGAAATAACGCGAAGGGTGTGTTAGTTGACATTAAAAATTCAAGCCACTCAAGTCAAGTAAAAAATTCAACTCAGTGCGGAGCCATGCTGACAGAATAAGTGCGGTCTTGGCCGTTCGAACTCCTGGCCACGCAACGTATACACTGCCCCATATTGACAAAATACGGACGGTGGTCTCCCTCTTCAGCGCCTTCGACAGCAAAACAGTTAGAGAAGGGGAGACGTGCTCCAGCTCTGCGAACAACTGAGCAAGGACGCGACACACACGGAACCTGCGAGCCTTGTCCAGGCCCACAACACGTCGAACTGCGCGCGGATATCCCAGGCATCGGCGCTAAATGGAAAACGCCACAGTGAGCGCTGGAGCTGCTCACATCGTGCACGAACTTTGCGACCATCTGCAAATGCACACCGACAGCTCGGGGCAAGACGGCCGATCCCTCAGTGCGGTAGCCGTCATTCCAGTTCTCCTGCGCTACGAACACCAACGACCGACGCACCAGGGTTCGTCGATGACAGCCCAGTTTTGGGGCCTGATCACGGGACTCAGCCTCCTCCTGGAGTCGCCAACCTGGACGCGACTCGCGCGCGGCGCTGAGCCACAACCAGGCGAAGGGCCGCGGCTCCTTTCTAGTGCTTCAGATACGCAGCCAATTCGCTGAACTGGAGCCGATGGATGTCGGCGTCCGATTGCAGTAGGTCCCCAGGCACTGCGGCGTGCTCGGCAACGAGCGCGCCGACGAGCTTGCGGAAAACCCCCATCGGCTACCGCCCACCGACGTTCCCTTGGATAGCGAAGACGTATGCGTCTCATGATCCGGACTTTGCTCAACCATATACCACAAAATTCACGTGCATCGACACATCCCAAGAACACGACACGAACCCAGACTTGACGCGGTACCACTGCCCCCTACGAGCTCAATGGGATAATACCCACGACGCTCTTGGCAGTGACCACTACATTCTGGAGCTACGCCTACAATTGGGCAATGCCGGTACCCAGTGCATCAAGAAATACCGCGAGACCAGCCTGACCGATTGTACAGAAGTACGCAAAGTACGTGAAGCTCAAGAGGCATGCTGTGAGGACTACGACGTTTGGTGCCAAAGTATACAGAGCACAAACAAGCAGCATGCACATCAAGATCAAAAAGCGAAGACTACCTTGGTGTCGACTCGCACCTTCTAGCTCCCTGAAGCAAAAGCCGAAAACATGGGGAAAAATGGCAGAAAAACAAGAGATGCAGACAGATTCAACGCATTATTACGCTCTTAACGAGAAAGTCAAATTTGCATCGACTACTTGGCTGACCAAAGATAGGTGCAGATACGCGAAGATATGCTGTTAGTGGCAGCAGATTAGTTATTAATTATTGCTATATGTACATATTAACATATTATGTAAAAAGTTGTTGTGTTTTCATGACTTAGTGCATATACCCCTTGTTCATATCTATTTATATTATGTTCCTTGTGCGTGGGTGTGTTTATTTCATATAGTTTTATTTCTTGTGTATATTTCATGTTTGTGTCCGCCCCCCCTATGTAATACCCTCGCATGAGGGCCCTTAGGGGTAATGTAAATAAAGATAAATAAATAAATAAATAAATAAATATAAACAGACCAGTGATGTTCGCAAGCACCTTTCTCCAGTGCTGACCGGTATACTGAGAAAGCCGGCTCTTGTATGTGTCACTGGTAAGAGGATATTTCTACGGGGCTAAATGCAGCTTGTTTATTGCCCGATGCGCACTCGGCGCGTTCCAAAATCGGTCTCCCCTGACCCTCCCTTAAAGTCTGTTGTAAATCCCACACTGCACGGGGTCCTCTCCAGTTCACTCACGGCTGTCTCCAGCAACAGTCACGCTCCCACGGTCGAGGCGCAGTACAGGAACGCTTCCAGCCGTCGTGATCTAGGACCACCGTAGTCGTCGAGCCGTGGCGCTCAGCAGAGTTGCAGTCCGTGGCGCGCACTCGAACTCATAAATCGGGGCCCCACCGCTGCCCGTGCTCCCCGCAGTGGTTCGCGCCCGCCGCGCGGATGTACGAGCTGCTGACGGAGACGTTCCGACCAACACTGCTACGTGAGTTCGAGGGCGCACTTCCAGGAACACCAGGCCGAAGCAAGCTGCGACCCCTACCGACCACGGTATTCTGCCCGCAGCTCGGTTTCTTTTGTAGGAGTCACCAATATCGACGTCTCTTTTGCTGTATTCGCGTATTGTCACAGGAGGCGCGTCGCTCTGCCCGACAGACCCTGTCTGAAGTTTGGCACATCGTTCGGTTACCTCTGGGTGACCCTTGGCCCCGTCATGCCCTTCAAAAGCACAAAATTCAGCGATGCTGCTCTGCTAAGTGAAAAAGTTCAGTGCTGAACTTTTTCAGGAGCTCCGCGAGGTTTCGTATCCTATATATTCAATCCGCTGCGCATTCAAACATTACTACCTGATTAGACCTCCGACTATAGGGCGTCGACTCCCCATTTGCTATTTGTGAAACTGCGGTGGGTGTGACCTGTTCCACCTACACTGAAACACAACTCCAGGACTTGACCGTGTTACCTACGCCACCCTATGCGCCATTTGCCTGACAAACAACTGGAGGCCGTCCTCTGGATCATTAACCGCGTCTGGGAACATGGCAAGTTCCCCCTAGCTGGAAAGAAGCCAACATTATCCTGCTTCCCAAAACCAACAAATCCCCTACCATGCCTGGCAAACCTTCGGCCCATTTCGCTAACGTCGTGCGTGGGCAAACTGACGGAAAAGATTATACTGAACAGGTTGGAACGGCACCTCGACATCCATCGATGTCTGCCCCATACGGCTTCAAGTGCCAGACATGTGCGCAAGACGTCGCTCCGCAAATGCCAGAGGAAGTCTTCGCAACTTCTAGTTCAATTATTACCGTGATGCGCAAGATGCACAAGAAAAGAAAAAGGAGGCAGGACACAGTGCAGACTACCAACTTTATTTCATGAAACGGCAGAAAGCCTTTATATAGGCAACCTGATCACATGCGCCACCCGGACGCGCAAAAACCAGACAATCGTTATCGTGCACTAACACGAATTGTGCACACTATCTTTCACTGGCGAAAAAAAAATTGATGCGACAGGGAAAAGCTAATCTTCAAGGCCATGTTAAAAATAGTCAAATATTCTAAATATCGAAGAGACAAATGCAGACACGTATATTCAAAGCGGGAATATTTATTTCGGCAAAATTAGGTACTACGCTTGTACTGACTAGTGACTAGTTGAAGGGGATCCCTAAGCATATTCTTATGAGATGAGAACGCAAAAGTATTTCTTTTGTCAAGGTTGTTGTTACGGAGAGGTGCTGCAAAGTGGTGTTGCCGAGTTGTGTGGCAAAGAATGAGGCAGTGTGGGAGGTCGAATTGTATTTACATGATTTGGTGCAATCAAAGTGGCGTGTCGACCCCACTTTACACATCCTCTTCTATTTCGTCGTCCAGGCAGTATGCATCACAGGTCTCGGGTACCTAGAAGTAGTATGACCGCCACGGCGTTGTGGGTGGTGTCATTTAACAGTCACCGGTGTCGTCGCCATCCTCTTGTCGTTTAAAATGATGGCCGTAGCTCGGCAGCCCGACTCGTCATTACTCCAGAAAGACCTGGTGCGAAAAATCCCCCCCCCTCCCCCCCGCCCCCGCAAAGATCCCCATCCCAGCACAAAGTTTCAAAGGCGCTTTGATGGCGAGCGGGCTCGTCGCGGCATATCGCAGAGGCCGCGGTATCTACGGACCGCATGGATTTCAATTCCGAAATTTTATGGGTATAAAGATGACATAAACTTTTGATGTGAAAGGTGCATTGACATTTCCAAAGTCGTGCTTTACATATTCAGTTCCGGATCTTTGTGAGTTTAATGTTCTTATAAACATTTGACGCCAAAGGTGCATTGACTTTTCTAAAGTCGTACATCGGACCAAACAACGAGACATGCCAAATAAACACACTATCAGACAAGTTGACAAAGCACGCAGCGAGGTTCTATGAGACGAAGCGTTGTCATGGATCATTTGTGCCATCATTCCACAGAAAAGAATATCAACATGTTTTTCACCTGCGCCAAAGCATACATGTCAAAACGCTAAAGCCAGCAAAGGTAACTGCGTTCTTATTTATTTTTTCTACTTTGGCTTTTATTGGCAAGGACACATTGAGTCTCTTTAATTTTCTTGTTCTCGCTACCCGCGCGCTGCCAGAGCCAGCCAGAGGTCATGCGTTTTTCACGTGTTGCCCTTACAACCGCGCGGCGCACTTTGGTGGGCGCTCCTTTTTCTCTGGCCGAGCAGATTTTGGCCTCATAGAGTTTTGGATACTTTCTGGCTAGCAGGCGACAAAAAGAAGCAATCGTCGCTCGCCGCCACCATTGTGGGGACTCGACATATTGCAACTCGTTCGCTTGAGGGCATCACCATCATTTCGATGTTATCGCAATATCTACGGAAGGCCTTTTATCTCGCCAGTGTAGGATAACGAGCAGCATGCATATGTTTCTCTGTGGACCAAGAGTCTCACGTTTTCATCGATATTCCTTGGATAGCTACATTAGGTGCCCAAAGTAAGCATTCGATTGTGGCCAACATGCTTTCCTTTGCGTTTCTTCATTTCTATGCCCCCGCCCCACAAACACACACGCACGCGCACACACACAAAAGACATTGTTGCGGCGCAGCGAATTGTCGTATGGTGAAAGTTCGATTTTGTTACTTCTTTTGCGAAAAGTAATGTGCCACGGGACTCTTCAGTCGCTGGATACTCTTATATTATTCCGATAGCAATTATATGGATACTCAAGGCGCATACCTGTCGTCGCTGTCATGTTCCGTATGAAGTCCAAGGGCGATAACATTTTGTCAGCGCGCGCCGCATGCTGTATGTGCGAGTGAAAGCGCAGGAGCGCGGGGGGGGGGGGGAGGGAGGTGAGCCGGCGATGGTGGGTCAGTCTTGTGGGCGCAACAGAGTATAGCGGGGAGAAAGCGCGCAGCCTTCCGTCGCGAGCGATGCATCGGGAGAGTAAAGGGAGGGTGGGCGGGCCTCAGGATTCTGTGAACTAAAATTATGGGGTTTTAGTGCCAAAACCACTTTCCGATTATGAGGCACGCCGTAGTGGTGGACTCCGGAAATTTCGACCACCTGGAGTTCTTTACGTTCGCCTAAATCTAAGTACACGGATGTTTTCGCATTTCGCCCCCATCGAAATGCCACCGCCGTGGCCGGGATTCGATCCCGTGACCTCGTGCTCAGCAGCACAACACCATAGCCATTGAGCAACCACGCCGGGTGTACTGTGATCTGTGAATTTGTGATTGCGCAACATGTTTATTTGCCTTGTTTGACGTATTATACAGGGTGTTTTAGCTAACTTTAGCCAGAGTTTAAACATATGCCGATGTACTCTAAGACGACGCGACCAAATGCATGTAGCTCACTTTGGTATGCAGCGTGTCACGTTATTTTTTATTTTGTTTAATTAGATAATTAGTCAATATTAATTAACTAACTTCTGCAGCAACAAAGCTAGGAAAAAATTCCTATTAGAAAGTTGCAGAGCGGTTGGCAAAACGTTCGAATAAACATTTTCTGTCTTTCTATCTATTAAGTATTAGTGTTTTTCAGCTCACTGCGGATGCCCGCGAAATACAAAAAAACACAACGTGAGATGCCCGCTTGCGCGTCGTGATTGCACTGCTCCCAAGCGTTCCGCGAACAGCCATAGGTGCGCTGCCGCTTAAGAAGGGACAGGGCAGCGACACAAGCGTTGGATGTTCGATTTAAGCTAGCAACAGTTATCTCCTGCGCTGCGTAAAGCGACTGACGGACGTGGTGGCAGTGATAGGTGGTAGTTCCAGGTATACCGATAAACACACTATCGTGCATCGGCTGTTAAAGCGCGATCAATTTCGTGATGCCTTTTTCCAACGAGGAAAAAGCGGACACGATCCTTGCCCTAGGAGCTGCAGCCGGACAGAGACGGCAGGTTGCAAAAATATTTCGAAGCTGGCACCCGGAAACGCGACCGAGCCCAATGACAATATTCAACACCTACGAGTCGCTGAAGCAAGCCGGCAGGTTCACAAGGAAGAGGCAGAGAGCTTCACTCATAAGTAATGAGGTTCGTTCCAACGTTTTGCCTTTCATGACGGCTCATCTACACGCTAGCACGCGCAGCGTGAGCGCACAGCTTCGTATGTTCACCTCAACTACCTGGATAATTTTGAAAACAGCTGGACAGCACCCCTATCACCTGCAGTTGCATCAATGCCTGGAGTCAAGGGATCTCCAAAAGAGACTCGACTATGCGCATTGGATTTTGATTCAGGAGGAGCAGGATTCTGACTTTCTCACCAAGGTTTCCGGACTGACGAGGCCAACTTTTCTCGAAATCGTCAAGTAAATATTCACAACGCGCACTATTGCAGTGAGCAAGATCCCCCCTGGCCAGGAATATCCCGACACTAATATCAGTGGTCTTTTAACATTTGGTGTGGAATATATGTCAACACAGTCATTAGCCCACTGTTTTTAACAACAGTCTGACTGCTGTTCAGAACGGCCAGCTGCAGTGCGTTTTGCCGGCCAGTTGCGACAGTGGACGCAACTTTCCTGGAACGCCACCGCCAACCTCTAGCCACGGCGTGACTAAGTCGACTTTGTATCGGGAACAATACGCGCGTCCTCCACTCTCCGTCGCTTCAGCTAGGATGCGTTTGACGAAGCAGGCTTTGTGCTGAAACCGCCACCGTTACGCTCTAGCCTCGTCGCCGTTGTGACTAAATGAGTTCGGCGGGCCAACTATTGTTACCGAACCCACCAACGCGGACCTGATCTGCTATGAGTGGGGGAGTTGCCGCGGGAACGTCGTCGGAGACCTCTTCCCACGCGCCGACCAAGACGCAAGACAATGGCTACCCGGGCGCACTGCGAGGGTCCACCCCGAGTTCTACGAAATTCGTGTGATGTCGATTTCGGACCGAGAACCTGTGTGTGTGTGTGTGTGTGTGTGTGTGTGTGTGTGTGTGTTGTATAAACCATCCCGCGGAGAGGCGGCGTGTTTACGAGACCGAGTGTTTATAAACGGCTGTTGTGCGGATGGACTGAGAGACTTTTTTACGCAGTCATGTTAGACTGAGGCACTCTCTCAAGCAGTCGTGTTAGACTGACGTACTTTCTCTCGCGGTTATGCTAGACTGATGAACTGCATGTAAATACTGTAAATAAACCCATATTCCTCGTTCTCGATGAGAAGCAGTCCTTCCCTTCATCAACGTCATCAGCGTGGATAAGTTGGACGTCGGCATGGGCCAGCTACCTTCTAATTCATGCCGGACTCCAATCTTGACAACGGGTTACGAGCGATGGGATTGAGCCCCCAATCCTAACACTGGCAAGAGGTATGTAAGTAAGTTCCTCAAAGGGCCGGTTGAAGACTTCTGCTGCGACATGCCACCAGCCCGGCTTGACGCAATGTGGTATCAGCACGACGGGGCCCCAGCCCACAGCTGCAGTCAAGTACGAGCCTGGCTTGATGTTACCTTCTCAGGGCAATGGATAGGGAGAAACGGGCCTGTCATGTGGCCGTCAAGGTCACCCGACCTCAACCCTCTCGACTTTTTCTTGTGGGGCTATATTAAGGATCACGTATATATATATATATATATATACACGACGGAAACAACGACTCCAGAAGCCTTACAGGAGAATATAACTGAAGTCTGCCACAGCATTTCACCGACGGTGCTCAAGGCAGCGACAGCAAGCTTTCTCAGAAGATCCCAGTGTTGTATCGTTGCAGAAGGTGACCTCTTCGAGCGCTTGCTGTGAAAGCGCATGAAAAATAAACGCAAATTCATTGAAAGACTGCGTCTGGTCAGTTAGGATACTCTTATTCTACCATTTTCAGCCTTCTGAAAACTGAGTTTTTTTTATTTAGAGATGTTCAATTTGCTTACAGCTATCGCGAAAAGACGGACCTGTTAATTCCGTCAGCAGAAGCGATAATCGCTGTGTCCGCTTATCGCTATAACGAACTGTCGCGAAGGGAGTACATCGCTAGCGTAAATGGCACAGCCAATGCCTACGTTGCTGCCCTGTCGCCTTTTAAGCGTCAGCGCGCCTATGGCTGTTTGTTCGCGGAATGTTTGGGAGGAGTGCAACCACGACGCTCATGCGGACATGTCACTTGGTGTTTTGTATTTCGCGGTGTTAGGAACGGCCCGCTGAGGTGCAAGTTTTGCCTGCCAGTTGCGACACCGGCGTCAACTTTTCCTGGAACGTCCGCCACTCTGCGTCGCGGGATTGCCGAGATGAGTTCGACGAACCAGGCTTTGTGACGGAACCCGCCACCGCCGACCCGGTCTGCTGTGAACAAGGGAGTGCCCGAGGGAACGTAGTTGGAGGCCCCTTCCCACGCGCCGTTCAAGACGCAAGACAATGGACAACCGGCGGCCGCGCTGCGGGGGTCAGCTCGGGGAATAAAAGGCACCTTTCCTGGCATAAGCCCCGAGTTCGGCGAAGACCGCCTGACCTCGGTTGAGGACCGTGAACCTGTGCGGAAGTGTGTGTGTGTAATCCCTCGCGCAGGGAGGCGACTCGTTTACGAAGACTGGTCGAACGTTTCCCTCACCTTGGGTTCGAGGGAGGACCGAGTGTTTATAAACCGCTGTTGTGCGGCTGCTCAGTGCACTCTCGCAGTCATGCTAGACTGATGAACTGCAACGTCCTTACGTAGATACTGTAAGTAAACCCATATTCCTCGTTCTCGATGAGAAGCAGCCCTTCCCTTCAACAACGTCCCCAGCGTGGATAAGTGGGACGACGGCATGGGCCAGCTACCTTCTAATTCATGCCCGACTGCAATCTTGACAACGGGTTACGAGCGGTGGGATTGACCGACCAATCTTCACAGCGGGCATCATCAGTAAGCTGAAATACACTAATACTTAAGAGATATATAGAAAGACAGAAACTGTTTATTCGGACGTTTTGCAAACCGCTCTGCAATTTTATAATTAGATTTTTTTCCTAGCTTCGTCACTTGAGAAGTTGGTTTATTAATCTTGACTAAAAATCTAATTAAGCAAAATACAAAAATAGAGTGACACACTGCATACAAAAGTGAGCAATATGCACTTGGTAGCGTCGTCTTAGAGTGCATCGGCATATTTTTTACCTCTGGCTAAAGTTAGCTGAAACGGCCTGTATATACAATGACTTTTGCTTAGATACGTAGATTTATTGGATACTTATACGTATATTTAAATATCTTGTTGCGAGGTTTTGTGGATACATGCAGTGAACCTTGTTTGTAGAGACACTTTTTTGCTTTTTATGAAGCTTTATCTTCGCATTTGTGCATACCATTGTACTTCGCATTTCTAATGTATATTTTGCATAACTGCTGCTTTTTATATGTGATCTCTGTTGCGACTACAATTTCGGTGCAATTACAATACACGACCGGTGACAGCTGCTCTTGCGCAGTACATTGGAACGAAGGACAGCGTCACTGAGATATTTCCCTGGCCGTTGTATATGTACAAAAATGTAAACAATGTTCTTGAATGACAGTTTCATTAAGATATTTGTCCTCAACTTGTTTATTTCACGGCCTTTACATTTATCTTATCCGCGGTATGCACTGCTTTGCTGATTTCGCACTGACATAGTGCTAAAGTTCGTGTGCTATTTTCTTTCTTATTAAACAGACAAAAAACGTGGAAGCATTGATATCCGCTATTTCTGGCATAATTTTTGGGACATAAGAATATATTCTTTTATGAAAAAATACATATTTTACTTGTCGTGACAGTACGTAGCAACCAAGAATTCGTTTGCAGCATCTTTGGCAATGGCAATGTAGTTATTATTCATGTATTTTATTTCTAGGCAAATTCTGTGAAGAGGCCGAGCTCCAACGTGAGCCCCCCCCCCCCCCCCCCTAACGGAATTTCTGGCTATGCCACTGCCCGTGTACTTAGATTTAGGTGCACGTGAAAGAACTCCAGGTGGTCGAAATTTTCGGAGTCCTCCACTACGGCGTGCCTCATAATCAGAAAGTGGTTTTGGCACGTAAAACCCCATATTTTTTCTTTGTCAGTCTACAAGTTCCTGCCCGATATGGTAGCCCCGGCAAAATGCACTGATTGTACACCTTTCTTTTCAATGATAATGGTAAGCTTCCAGTCAGGAGCTGACAATGTCTGCCGAATGCGATCCAACATATTTTTATTCTTATGTAAATTTCCTTCTCATGATCAGGGTCCCCTGTGAGTAATTGACCAAGGTAAGCGTGCTCTTGTACAGACTCTAGAGGCTAACTGGTGATCCTGAATTCTTGTCCCCTTGCCCGCGCCAACTGATCATTATCTTTGACTTCTGCATATTAATCTTCAAACCCACTCTTACACTCTCTCGGTTAAGGTCATCAATCTTTTGTTGTAATCATCCCCAGTGATGCTGAACAGGACAGTGTCATCTGCAAACAGAAGGTTGCTGAGATATTCGCCGTTGACCCTTACGGAAGCATTCCCGGTTTAATAGCTTAAATACTTCCAAACACGCAGTGAATAGTATTGGAGAGATTGTGTCTCCTTGTCTGACTCCTTTCTTTATAGGTATCCTACTTTTCTTGTGAAGAATTAAGGTAGCTGTGGAATCTCTGTAGATATTTTCCAAGATATTTACATAAGCATCATGTACTCCTTGATTACGTAATACCTCTATGACTGCTGGTATCTCTACTGAATCAAATGCCTTTTCGTAATCTATGAACGCCATATAAGACGCTGATTGTACTCTGCGGATTTTTCGATTACCTGATTAATGACATGAATGTAATCCATTGTAGACTATACCTTTCTGAAGCCAGCCTGTTCCCTTGGTTCACTAAAGTCCAGTGTTGCCATTATTCTATTGGAAATTATTTTGGTGCATATTTTATATAATACTGGAAGTAAGCTAATGGGCTTGTAATTTTTCAATTCTTTAATGTCTCCCTTTTTGTGGATTAGTATAATTTTGGCATTCTTCCAGTTCTCTGGGACCCTTCAAGTCGATAGACAGTTCGTATAAAGAGCCGCCAGTTTTTCAAGCATTATGTCTCCTCCATCTTTGATTAAATATACTGTTATTCCATCTTCCCCTGCCGCTTTTTCCCGTTTCATATCTTGCAAGGCCCTTCTGACCTCATCGCTAATTACAGAAGGAGCTTATGTAAACTGTTCATTACTACTAGGAATGGAGGTATCGTGGCTGCTCTGGGTACTGCACAAGTCAGTATAGTATTAGTCCGCTGCTTTTACTATATCTTCGAGATTGCTGATGATATTACCCTGCTTATCTTTCACAGCATACATCTTGGTTTGTCCTATGCCATGTTTCCTTCTCACCGATTTCATGCTGCGTCCATATTTTACTGCTTCCTCAGTCTTTCTCAGTCTTCCTCTATAGCAGCGGACGTGACCGTTTGTCAGCGCTGTATAAGCCTCACCAGTTTTTCTAACCTCACTAAGGCCAATGACATCCCAAACAATGCCTGATAGTTCCTCAAAGAGTCCTGCTAAGGTAGCTTCACTCGAGAGTTCGGGCGTTAAACGTTGTACTGTACTGATAAAAAGAGTGTAAAGACTGGGTTTGCATCTACAGAATAATTTTTTGCAGTTTCTTGTGTTAGCGTCAACTTCAAAAAAAGTTCAGTTTTTTTTTTTTTTTTTGGTTTGGGCTATGGACCACCGTGCCTTTACATTATATGTAGGTCACAGATGCACGCCTCCAAGGATGGAACACTCCCCCTCAAGCCTTTCCCTCGTGCAAGCCAGCACTTTGACACGATTGGTGCGCCAGCCGCGTCGCATAGACACAATTTTACTTGCAGAGTGAGCGCGCGCGTCTTCTATCGCTGACGATGAAGGATGCAAGTCACGGGACGCGTTCGCCGCTGAAACTGTCTGCGCATCTCTCACTGTACTGTGGCGCTGTGGCATGTTTCTACAATGTCGAGCATGTCGTGACTTATGATGCAACGCGTTTCAATGCTGAATAAAACAACTTCCATTTGCTTTGCAAAGTACACCATGTTGGCTGCAGAGAGACATTTGTTACTGAAACCTGGAGCACGTCTCTCGTTGTAATGTGCCATTTTGTCTTGCTGGCTCAAGCACGCTTCGCTTTCACCGATTCCCACACTACGTGGGACATGCATATTTTTTTCCACAGCATGTTCTTTCCTCCATACATTTCAAGTTGTGTTTGGTAAGATTATCCAGTCGGCGACCAATTGTTCGGGCGTGGAGGGGGCCACAGATGCGCCCAACTCTGCTAGAACGGCAGTCAATCTATAGTCCGTGCGTTTTCTCACGCTCGATCGCCAATGAGGTCAACTGGTAAAATTTATTGACGGAGAGCTTCCCGCGACGGCTTGTAGCCAGGTGCTCCAGCAGCACTCAGCAAATTTTCTTCACAGCTGTACTGCCTATAGGCAACTAGGCGTAACCAGTGCTACCAGTGACTCCTATAACAAACTTGTGCCGTTTGTGCAACATTCAGTCGTCAAAGGTGCGGTTTGGTGCCGAGTCAGCGGGAGCAACTTTTGTTCAGAGCCACCATGCTTGCAGCATGACGCGTGCGGTACATGCCTAAAAAAATCGAGCAGAACACCGTGCAGCATCTGAAATTTAGGTCGCCATGGTACATTGACTCTAGCGATAGGTGACGTTGCAGCAGGGGATTCCGATTAAACCCGCAGGTCAGAAAAATCAGGCATCTGAAAAATTGGCCAGCGACCAATTAGTTGTCATGTGCAAACTAGTTTGCTGCACTGTAGCCGCTGTGTCAGGTTCTGCCTTTTCGGTTTCATTATAACAGGACAATGCACCATAGAAATAAAGCATGTCTAACCTCATATAAGCATAGAACGATTATAGCACAGTCGCCGGAGACATGAATATCAGCATTACGGGCGGTATCCTGCTATAGCAGAAAAAAAAAAGAAAACGCTTTTCAAAGGCTGTACACGTAGAACATTATACCAAGCAGCGGCGTATATCTGAGAATCGAAGCATCCGACCAGGATGTTTGCATCCGTTTAAATTTACGAACGCTGAAATGTGACGAGTACCGCGGTGTTCGCATGAAGCAAACAAATAACAGAAAAAAAAACGACAGAGGAAAGTAAGCCGCCGACAAAATCTTCAGACCTACCCGATTACTCGAAATGCCCTGCGGCACCGCCACCAACTTAACAGAACTATAACGTAGAACAGCGACTGAAATTTCGGACACCATACAGTGTCTCATTCGATTTCTCAGATTGATACGCGTGCGCGCAATGTCGAAAACATGGTGACCGCGAACGAAGTTGCCACCATTCGAGCGTTGTCCGTGCCCTCACTTTCGTTGTCGAGGTGGTTTCTCCGCTTTCCAAGTGGCGTACAGAGACTGACGTTTCGTTGACTCGGCACCAAACCACTGCTTTGGTCAGACTCTCGACGAAGCTCACTGGTAAGGCCTAACCGGCGGTTAGGCCTAATTGTTATCTGCCTCGCTTGCGTTTCCCTTCTTGAAAACGCTGCGCTCACTACTTTGCTGTCGAGAATGCTCTGTCATGATAAAAACGCGCATGCCGTTCGTGACTTCGCAGTACCGGGCTCGCAGCATTAAAGAAAGGAAATGCGTGTAAGACAGATGACGATTATTGTTGTGTAGCAAGATAGGACCCAAAGGGTGTAATTTTGTTTAAGCGTGTGACTGTCAATCTATTTTTTTAATGCGTTAGCATTTCTATGGCTACCCAACGAAGAAACCCGTCCGTTCGTCCTTACCGGTACTTAGACTACTGCTTTCAAAATAGGGTCCGCAGCAGCGAGCGAATTGGCCTTCGTGCTGCCTCTCGCTTCAACGCAAACTACGAGCGAAAACACAGCGCACACGAAGCTATCGGCATTCGACACTCTCTCCCCATTGCACATCGCCTTCGAGGTAGGGGCCGCGCGTCACGCTTCAACGCGAACTAAGCTGCGGGAACACAGCGCACGCGAAGCTATCAGCGCTCGGCGCACTATGTCCCCGTCGCTTTCAAGGTAGGGGCCGCACGGTCGCGCCATACGCAGTCGCCGTCGGAGTACGGTTGACCAAGGTTGATAATGGTTCGACGCGGATGGATGAAGCGCTAAAGCGCGATAACGGCTCATAATAATGGAAACGTCAGCGCAGCTGGCGCCACCACCTGCCGTAGTTTGCTTGCGTCGATTCACCTTGCGCCGCCGTCCGCAGCAGTTCATGTCGCCGCATAGCTGTCGTTTATACTAGTCGGATCAAGTTCCGTAACATTGATAATAACACCGGGCTGCGTAGAGATGAGAAAGTGGCACAATGCTTACGCATACTTAGTCAACTCCCACAGGAGCTTCTGCGTCATTTTCTTTTTTTTTTTTACGTTTCGTGTCCGCTTGCGCCGCGTTTCCTCCTGCTCCTCTGCATCGCCCTCGTCGCTCTGTCCTCCCCTCGCCGGTGTGCCTTGTGGAGAAGTGCGCTCGCTACTACGTTTTTCTGCGATTTTCCATCGGAAGTCGCCTTATAACCGATATTTCGTATCGCGCAGCAGCACTTATGCAGTATGCGTATACATGGAGTTCTATGGGTGGGTATACAGAAGCCAGATAATGCCGCATTACAGCCGGTTCGGCACTATAAGAGGAAAGTTATAAGTTGTCTAGGTATTTTGTTATATCCGTGTTATATTTCGACTGTCACAGCAAGTACACAAAATGCTATGAAGTCCTCTTAAGGGACATAGGCAAGTGGTTAGGCGGGTGTGTCAGTTTATTTTCCACACCGCAAGAGCAACAAAAAATCAGTTTTATGGAACTTTTATTTGAATGCAGATTCCAGAAAGAGACACTGCAAATAAATCGCGTAATCAAAAGCACATAAGTATATGTATCCATCCAGCAAAACATTTCCTCTTGAGAGCTTGTAAAACTTACCAGAAAAAAAAATTGAGACTCCAATTTAATCTCTAAATGTTGCGTAAACAATCCGTCTACATAGAACAGATGACAATCATCTGCAGCGTCAGTAACTGGAGTCCATGTGAAAATGCTTCGTAGATATCTTGAAACGGTCAATATTGAATTAGCCCTCACGGTCACTTAAGGGGGGACACGGGTTTTAAAAACCGAAAATCGCGAGAGAAAAAAGTCGATTTATGAGAACTACTTGTTTCAGCATTAAAAGACCCATTCTACACCGTATCGAAACGATTAGATCAAAAACTCACCTCAAGTGTCCGAAAAAAATTTTTGGCAGCGCGGACGTGAAAGCAGCCCAATGTCGCACAGAAACGCCGGAGTTCACGGTGCTATTTCTGGTCTTAACTGCCGCTGCGCGCCGCCATCTTGGTATCGTTCTTAATACTCAAAGTTCCGCCTTTCAGTTCCTCGCATCCTAGTGGACGATGGCCGCAAAGAAAAAGCGCAAACGTAAAACAATCAGGGGCCGGTCTGACGAAGCTCGAGATGCACGCGGCGCTCCTATTGGCTCAGTGCGCCAGCACGCTGAGACACGTCTTCAGATTGGCTGTCGCTATGGCAACTAGTGCCCTGACGCTGCCAGCGCAGCGCTCGTCTGCTAGGCCGGTCAGTGGGTTTGCTTCTATAACTGTTGATACGCCGTTTCGTTGTTGATCGTATTGCGAACGCCAAGCGGCAAATCGAAAAACAGTCAGTTTCGCCCGAAAGGCGAAGCATCGATTGCGACATCAAATTAGTGGACAGCTACACGAAGTAAGGATAGTAGTTTTATCGGCCACATAAACTGTAAACATAGGCACACTAACTAAATGAACAAGCATGGTGTGGCCTGCACAAACATCTCACTCAATCACCGCGGAAACTGGCTGTCAAGACGCTGGCGTGAGGAAACGCGGCAGCAGATGCGAGCGAAGTGACATTCGTGTTGTCTAGCTTCAACGTAAAGGGAGCGCCGAGAACACAGCACAAACAAATCTACGAGCCACCGACGCAACTAGACTCTGCACCGAACTCCAGTTTGCTCACTAGACACGGCCGCGAGACCCCGCGCAGGCGCCACATGCGCAGTTGCAGCCGAAGTAGAACACCGCCCCCCGTTGCCTCGCAACGTCGAGTGCCTCGCGCGCGACGGAAATCTGTGCGCTTGCTCCCCCGCTTAAGTCTTTCGTGCAGGCGAGATTGAGCAGCGATCGTCGACTCCTCTCGCACGCGTTCACTCGCACGTACAGCGTAGGGCGCGCGGCGACGGTTATCACTCTTGGACTTTGTGCGGAACCTCACGGCGACAGCAATGGCAGAAATGCGCTTAGAGTGTCCATATAATTGCTATCGCAATAAAAAAAGTCTGACACTGGGCGCGCGTCCACGAAAAGCGAAGCGCAAACCGTCTCTGCTTCCTTCGGCAAGAGGAGGTGGTTGTCCCAAAGTTCAGCTGAGCCGATAAAATCGCGCCGGAGATACGTCACTGCGTTGTCCAATCTCATACTGCATCGGCAATAACGCAGCAGCGAAGCTAACCATTGCCCTTGGTTCTTGCGTGCAGGTTCGTGTTGGTGCATTCAAAATCCTGTTACGAGCCTATACGTGAGCCTAATGCCAATATCGGCGAAAGAATTTTGTCTTTAATTATATAGTAATTATTTCCTGGTTTCGAAGCTTGAAATTGATAATTTCCTTTTTTTTTTTCAAGTGTACCTTTTTTAAGGTATCACATTTCGAGATCAGCATTGCGTCCCTTCTACACATTCAATTCTCGTCATTTGTTCCCCCTGAATGCTGGCGAGTCAGAGAGTGCACAAAAACTATGACATAGTGTCTTAGGACACTGAAACATCTTGAAATCCTGTAGAAATCACCAACAAGAATTCACATTTGTAAAGCTGCAACATTAGAATTTCATAACTTAGGCAACGTGCAGACACAAACATCCTAATGCTAACTTGCAGTCTTTGAACATCCAGGAACTCCACCTTGCGGGTTTCCGCAGAACTACTACGTCAAACACTTGCCTTTGCTTCGTATGTTGTCGACAAATGCGACTTCTCGCTGCCATCTGCTCGCCTTCGGTTAGCTCAGATGGTACAGCGGCTGCCCCGGACAGGCGGTGGTCCCGGGTTCGAGTCCCGGACCAGGACGAATTTTTCTTCAACTATGAGGCTTTTCTTTCCTTTGTAGCAATTGCTACGAACTGGTGGATGTCTGATTTTCCCTTTATTAATCTAGCTATCTTATCGCAGTAAATTTTTTTGCAAATCAGATCCCAAATTTCTAACACAAGAATTGTAGATTTTTTATTGACTTTGGAAAACATTTAATTCCATATTTGTAAGCAGCACACAAGATTGGACGTGTCCTGAAAGTTTAATGCGTATAGAGCGAATATCAAAAATAGTTGTTCTGGATGCCATGGCCCCTCATGCTTAATGCTGTTTTTTTTTTCTTTTTTTGTGTGTGTACTTTTCCCAAAGCAAATTTTGGGCTCCATGCAATATACAGGCCTCGATATCACAACATTAACAGATATGACTTTCCTCTTTTCTTTTTTCAGAACGGAGCATAATGTATACTTTATGAAGTATAGCAAACAAATTTTTTTTGTCTTCACTTTGGAAATTATTTTGCTACATCTACTCCCACACGGTTGCCACATTTTGCAGACCTGTATTCAAAGGGCTGTAAAATATCAATGGCCAGATCAAAAAAGTGCTTGCTATCCTTCATTCCTTACTCTTTATGCTATCTAACCATGGCTTACAAATAACTTTTATTGTGCCATTTATTTTCCATTGTGGCCTCAAATAATGGAAGTTAAATGTTAATTATCGTAGAAGCTGATTAACCTACAGCACAACTAAGTACATATTTGAAATCAACACAAAAACCTTAAGACTGGAAAGCTTTATTAATATTGATGAAAAAAATGAACATTATTTTAATAGCAGTATGTGTCTCCCCTTAAGATGCAGCATAGGTCCCACCTTTTTCATTTTCAGACTGAACTCAATGTCTAGAAGCGTACGGTGAGGGGCTAGTTGGTATGACATTATGAGAACAAAGAAAAACTGCGCAAAAAAGAACAAGACAGAGAAAGAACCACACGACACAGGCGCAGACTAACAACTGGTTTAATGCTCCAACGCCACTTTCCCACCATGCGCATGCGTTCTGTTGTTGGTAGGAAAGTGGCGTTGGAGCATTAAACCAGTTGTTAGTCTGCGCCTGTGTCGTGTGGTTCTTTCTCTGTCTTGTTCTTTTTTGCGCAGTTTTTCTTTGTTCTCATAATGAACTCAATGTGTACTGCAACTTCATTTTACTGAACTGCAGAAATGACGATGCTATGGAGCACTTTTCTATTTTGTGCCACAAATGATTTAGCACTTCACTGCTATTGAACTTTTCTCTGCTTTGCAGATCCAGCAGTGTTTTTCACCTCTTTGCGCTTAGCATCAAACTTGGCCTTGGATGTCTTTGCATGCCCAGGTTTGCCTCCTTGCTTCTCAAATGGCTTTTTTCCAGACACTGTGTTTTGTTTTCTTTCAGACATTTTTGAGATTTGTTTTCCTTCAGACATTTCCAGAGTGCTTTTGCCAGGCTTGGAATCGGACAAATTGCCACGCTTCACTTGCTGCTGCCTGTCTTTCCTCTTCTTCCTTTTGATCTTCTTCTTCTTACCTTCACCAGCAGCTGCCAAGAAACAACAGCACAAAACACAAAATTAATGCACAAAGTGACTTGCACAACAAATATATATATTTGTTAACCACGCTGTGACCAGCACTGAGAAGATGCAAACGACACAAAGGCACGATGCTCATCACTGTTTTTCCAACCTTGCACAGTCAGCACATACAACTGAAATGCAAAGCAACACTCAGAATTTGAAGACTTTAGACCGTCGTTACGTCAGCTATTTGGCCTCTTTAACATATAATGTCAGAAACAAAATGCCCGCACAAGAAATGCAACTGCATCATCAGAACGGCTTCTTCTGCAAGCCGCACTAAAAATTTTTATAGAGCATCTGGCGGCGCCAACCGTTTAGCCGCTTACTAAAACCATATGTAATGAAAACATGTTTATAATGTTATTGGTTATATCCTTGCAACCATACTACGCATGTGCCTTACTTTTGAGTCGGTCTATAGAAGAAAAAAGTCATTACTCATCAAGCATGTGTCGCATGCATCAAGCATGGTGGCGGCAGCATGCCACACATGATGCAATTAGAGCTAAATCTAGCCTCTCACTCGGCGTTTAGAGAGGCACAGCTAGGCAATACGTTTTTCGATCCGAGTGGAAGTGGTCACGTTTAAGAGAGCTCACTCAGCCACAGTAGGTAGGTATACCATATAGACTTGTGTAAGGGCCGCACTTTTTTTCACGATTTTGACAAGGAGCAGCCCACGGGATGAGGCCATTTGGTCAAATTTTTCCAACAAGTTCTAGGAACTTGTACGCTTTCCCACAGAACGCCTTCCTTGATTTGTTCGTCGTGGCGAGCTTCTCTTTCTACTTCAGCCACCGACATACGCTCTTGTCGTCGATGCAGAAGTAACCTGCCATGCTCCTCAGCGTATGGAACGACCTTGAGCATAACAATAGAACATGATCGTTCTTTGGCTCGAAATTTCTTTTCCTAGAAATTTTGGGCTCCCAAGTTGGGGATGCGGCCCATATGCTTGAGATTATATGGCAATCCATCAAACTCAAGCCAGTGCTCATCGGGAGTTATATAAGACCTACAAGTGCGCAAATTTCTGCAGAAATTTCACACTTGCTCGGTTAGGCACCCCCGTGTTCGACATCCATAGTCCAGAAATGGCACAAAGAGAGACTGGCACCAATACAGGGGGACACTAATTCGCACCCAACACCCTTGACCACAGTGGGCTTACTACAAACAGGGAGCAAGAATGATTGCAATCTTACACCATGGGACCCCCACTAGCTGTATTATAAGTTAACAGGTTGTCTACCAAGTTGACATTTCCAAATTCCCCGCGTTTTCCAGGTTTTCCCTGAATGCCTTTGCAAAATTCCCTGAGTGACAAGACGGGCTGACACTATGTCGCCCGATGCTGTCACTCTCTAGTAAGCATGTTAACAATTAAAAACGACTTAATTCAGTTTGAATAGTAAGGAGTAGTGTTTATTTTATTCAAAAGAAAACAAAAAGGAAGGGTTAGTAAAATGCCCAGCGAAGAAAACATCTTCGAAAAAATAATAAAGCTCATTCTCAAGTATGAATAAAAAGGAGATGCATACAGAGGCAAATATTTTCGAATATGTGCCATTTCTATCAACTGATAGCAAGCTCATCGGTATGAGGCCCAAACTTTGTCACAAGTGGGATTCTCTCCCAAACAGCTAATAAATCAATCTCAACTATCCTGACATACTCTCAACCCGCACACAATGCCTCAGTGTTGCGTTTCACTGCTTTAAAGAGTTTATTTTGGTTTGTATGAGGCACACCTGCATCTTGGCATCAGCCAACATTTTGTTCTTTTTTTAACTCAAGCTCCTTCAAAGAAGCAGCGACACACTTCCTTTCTTGTTCATTCCTCAATGTGTAGGCCCTTAGCGTTCTCATCCTCCTTCCGCCTTGCCTTTACTTCACGGACCATTTGAAGCATCCTCTTGGTCAGTTGTACTGTTAACATCCAAGTAATCTGACTCCCTAGGGGCCGCAAAAGCGTCCGAAAAAATTGGACAGTTTAAAAAAATGAATGCATGTCTTTTAGTGTCCTTAAGGGCTCAAATCGCTACAGGCACTTCTGAAAAAGCTTTGAAGGCCTGCCAGTACACTTATTAGGCATATCTGTGTGCGTATTGTGACAGGAGATGGTGAGTGCACGCGTGTAAATTAAGGGATACCTACTGTGTCACGTGACAATTACCCCTTCCAATGCTTATGCTTCACCGCAATACTTTGGCGTATGCTTCACAATGTAACATTGCTATAACGAGGCGAAGCTGACTTTCGGGAACCAGCATTATGCAACACACCGTGCATTCCAAGCTTCGAAGCCAATTGCGAGGACCACAAAAGCAGAGTCGCAGCTGACAGCGGCGAATTCTTTCAATGAAAAACATTGCACCGAACAGCAAGAAGCTTAAAGGGACACTAAAGGCAAATTCGAAGCCGACGTGGACTGTTTAACTACCGTTCCAGAAACCTCGCACTGCTTGTTTCGTGTCAAGAAAAGACTTGGCTTACGAGAAAATTGCATCTGAAGGGTCTGAATACATTTTTCGTAGTTCAAATCTCCCGACACCCAACCAGGGGAGTGGTGACGTTGCATAGGCCATCACCACCCTTTGCTGCTGTCGGTGTGTAAAACAGCAAGCGACAGACGGCCGTACCGAGCCAAGAAAGGGCGGTGGATTTACCGCTGCAGCTGCTTTTTGGTCAAGTGGCATAGACCGTTCGGGCATCCCACGACATCACATGGAATTCTCTGCTACTTAGTTTGTGCGAGTTTCACGAGCCAGCAAAACCAGCGCAGCACTACGCGATAACGAAACTACTGAAACTTGAAAGCGCGGGCGACGTGAAGTCAAGCGAAAACAAAACCTTTTGACCAACCGCGTCACTGTCACGATTAATTTCAATGAGTTCTTTTTTTCTAAAAATGAAATAGAACTGGACAAATAGCATTTTGTTTTATAGTACAATACAAGGATGTTCCTTGCAACGAGTGGTTGAGTATAGCGACAACATTTTAAAATAAACTGAGGAGTGCTTTCGTCATCGAGCAAGTACTTGAATGTCCCGCGGGAGTTTTTAATCACGTCCTGCATTTACCTCAATTTCTCGATTATTAAAGCTCTGTTCGCTATAATATTGACACCTTAGTGAGCACTAATCACTTTAGCATGACTTAATATTTGCCTTTAGTGTCCCTTTAATAGCGAACGTCGAAGCAGCTAGGCCTAGCATTGCTGCGGTAGTGGCCAACGTTACGAGTAACGTTGATAGTGGCTACGGCCAACGTTAGCTAGGGCTGCCAGTGGATCAGCATGCAAAAGTACCGGTTCGAGGTGGCCTGGTAATAAAAATGACGGCAGTGGTGACTTTGATGAATGCCGTTTCAGACCTGCGGTCACAGCAAAAAGTCTGGAAAATCGGACAGCGAAGGGTTCTTGCGTTCAAAATTTCATACGTTCTTATACATTAGCTCTATGGGGTACGTGGTCTGGACACCCGACAAGCGTCCTGAAAGTCAATCGTTGACTGTACATTGGCAACTCCTCCAGCCGACGAGACGGCGTCACTGACAATGTGTTGAGATTCCTCTCTGTTACTCGAGCCAGCATTACTGCAACACTAGTTCCCTTTTGATAAAATTACAGCTAATTTTCCTTGATAGAAGCACTAATTCCCTGAGTTTTCCCCGAATATTTCCAGACTACTCGAATCCCAAGAATTCACGGTTTTCCCGGTTGGTAGACACCTTGGTTAAGCACCTAAGCTCTCTAATGCATGAATAGATGTCATGCACTTTAAAATCGCTGTGTAGAAGAAAAAAGCCATTATTCGATTGAGCACATGCCGAGTGTGCAGATGGCGCCGCTGTCTCACCATGCATGACACAATCGGAGGTAAATTTAGCCTTGCACATGGCATTCAAACAGGAGTAGCACGGCCCTATGTTTGTCCATCCGAACATCAACAGCTGCGCTCGAGAAAGCTCACTTTGCCACAGTAAGCATAATTTATCACTCATACAAGTGCTAATCAGGATTGATAAGGCCCACAAGCGTGCAAAGTGTTACAGAAATTTCATGTTTGCTCGGCTATGGGCCCTTTGCGTTCGGCACGTATGGTAGAGAAATGGCGTGAAGAGACTCGGGCAGCAAGTCAAAGGGATACCGAACCAATCTGACCATGACAGAACCTGTAAGTCTCCATAAGGAGCGCAAGCACAGGTGGTTGAGGCAAGTGCATGAACTCCAACCATCTACGAGTGCGGAGGGCTCGAGAGGGGCAGGGCAGTCTCGAGTGCCACTACAGTCGACAACCAACGATTTGGACTCTACGAGAAACGTAAATAAGTCTGAACTATCGAATGTCCAAAAAAAAGAATGTGTCCAGAAAAAGAGAACTGTTTTTACATTTTAAGGCCCCTGTGCATGGAATAGGTGGTCGATGCGTTGCTGCACGCACTTCCGCTTACGTGCAACCAAGTACGGCTGTATATCTGCCAGTTTTGAGTTTCGCTGTACACCGATGCAAGGACTGGAAAGACTTGAGTCAAATTCGCATGTGGAAGACTCCAGAGCACACGGCACATCATCATCCGAGTCAGAGTCACTGTTTGACAGTGGGGGAACTTGCTCAATTACTCCATCATCATTCAGTTCGGCACACGACGAAACCGCGCTATCGACGTCTGCAAAGTCTTCAAATCTAATGGCGGCAGGAACTGGCACACACACCGCAGCCCAGCAGGTCATCAATACTGTCCGCATCTGAGCTCGTTGTGGTAGGCGGCAATTCAGCCTCTTCAGTTGCAGAGTCGGGCTTATTCGGACTGCGACTCGAAACTCTTTTGGAGTCGGACTGCAAAGTGCCATTTGACGCTGCCTATCTATAACTTCACGAGAAAGACTTGTTGGAGCAAACAGAGTGCTGTCTCGAACACAAACTAAACAAACAAGCACAACATGGCAGAATGCTGTGCGCAAGGCAAACTCAACCAACAGAGTGGAGATGGCAGGCCATGCGCGGGTGTAGAGTGTACTAGAATACGGTTGACTGGGACGAGCGGCTGGGGCGGCACATGCTTAGCAGTGAGGCGTGCAACGACGAAAAATACTGTGGCAGCACTGCGATCGAAGTAGATTGGGCTACATCAAGGTCGTGCCGCTGGAAACTGCTGGCGAAACTTCTCGAAAGGGTCATTCGTACTACTCTGCACACTGTTATATGCATTCAGGCTGCTCCAACGGTATTTATAAATGAATACGAATTGGATAATCTCTGGACCCGGACAGGCCGCCAATGGAAACTGACCCTTGCAACCTTTAACGCCCGTACTCTTTCGAGTGAGGCTAACTTAGCAGGATTTTTTAAGGAACTATCAGGCATTTTTTGTGATATCATTGGCCTTAGTGGGGTTAGAACTGGTGAGGCTTACACAGTGCTGATTATTGGCCACATCCTCTGCTATAGAGGTCTACCAATTAGAATCAGTTTGGAGTAGGATTCATAATTCATAAGGACATAGTTGGCAACATTGACAAATTCTACAGCATTAATGAGAGGGTAGCAGTAGTCGTAATAAAGCTGAATAGGAGGTATAGAACAAAGGTAGCACAAGCCTACACTCCTACCTCCAGCCATGATGATGATGATGAACTTCATCATCATCATCATGGCTGGAGGTTGGAGTGTAGGCTTGTGCTACCTTTGTTCTATACCTCCTATTCAGCTTTATTACGACTACTGCTACCCTCACATTAATGCTGTGGTGAATACTTAATGCTGTGGTGAATTAATGCTGTTAATGAATACGTGGAAATTAGCCATGAGAAAAGTGCAACTCGGCATACTGTAGTAATGGGCGACTTCAATTTCAAAAGTGGGAAATAAGCAGGCTGGTGAACAACCAAATGGCACTTACGGCGTCGGCTCTAGAAACACTAGAGGAGAGACGCTAGCAGAATTCACAGAATGGAATAAGCTGCTAATAATGAACACCTTCTTCAGAAAGCGCAGCAACAAAAAGTGGACCTGGAAAAGCCCTAATGGTCAAACAAGGAATGAAATCAATTTCATACTTTCTGCAGATCACCGCATAGTGCAGGATCTACAAGTGTTAGGGTGAAGTGCAGTGATCATAGGTTAGCGAGGTCTAGGATTTACCTGAATTTGAAGAGAGAAAGCGTAAAATTGGTCAAGAAGAAACAGGCCAACCTAGACACAGTAAGGATAAAAGCGGACCGATTCAGCAGCACATGAAGTGGAAGGCAATGCACCAAGGCAACCAGTAGGTAAGCTTTCCCAAGCAACAAAGGACCTAATAAAGAAACAACAAAGAATGAAAGTGACCAACTCAAGAAATCAGATAGAATTCGCAGAACTGTCAAAACTAATCAACAAGATGAAAATAAGGGATATTCGAAATTATAACGTGAGACAGACTGAGGAAGCAGTAAAAAATGGACGCAGCATGAAATCAGTGAAAAGAAAACTTGGCATAGGACAAACCAATATGTACGCATTGAAAGATAAGCAGGGTAGTATCATCAGAAATATCGAAGATATAGTAAAAGCAGCGGAATAATTCTATACTGATCTGTACAGTACTTCCATTCAGAGTACTAATGAATAGCTTAAAGAGGCTCCTTCTGTAACTAGCCATGAAGTTAGAAGGGCCTTGAAACATGAAACGGGGAAAAGCAGCAGGTGATGGAATAACAGTCGATTCAATCAAAGATGGAAGATACATCACGCTTGAAAAGCTTGCGGCCCTTTATACGAAATGTCTCACGACTTCAAGGGCCCTAGAGAGCTGAAGGAATGCCAACATTATACTAATCTACAAAAAGGGAGATGTTAAAGAAATGAAAAATTATAGGCCCATTAGTTTACTTCCAGTATTGTATAAAATACTCAGGAAGATAATTTCCAATAGAATAAGGGCAACACTTGACTTCAGTTAACCAAGGGAACAGGCTGGTTTTACGAAGGGATACTATACAATGGATCACATCCATGTCAGTTATCAGTTAGTCAGTTGGGGTTTAATGGCGCAAAGGCTACTCAGGCCATGCTGCGTCAGTCAGAAGTCCGTAACGCAACACAACGTTAAAGCAGGTAAACCTTCCTTCCATTATAGTTGATGTAAATAACCAGTAGTCTCCAAAAAGTCAGACAAGCTAGTATATGGCACTAGCGGGTCATCTGCCAGTAATAGGGCAGGGTGTAAAGGTATGTTACATAGGTACATAGGTAAATACATAGGTTGTGTAAAAGCTTCCGTCTCTGTGTTTCAAAGTGTGGACATGTCATAAGGACATGTATTATTGTAAGCAGTTCATTGCATTTTTTGCAAGTTGGCGGATTTCTTTTCGGAGGAGAAAATTGCATGTTAGATGGGTGTGTGTCCAATCTGAAGACGACACAGATCATTTCATAGAACCGTTCCTGATGAGTACACAACTTTTTTGTCCCTGATGAGTGCACAACGAAATTTTTGTCCAGTCCACGTTTAACAACGAAAAAAAAATGCAGTGTGGTAGCCTAAGTAGTCGCTACATAGTAGATACGGCGTTTCGCTGCTAAACTCGAGCTCACGGGTTCAAACCATGTCGCGGAATTCGATGGGAATGAAATGAAAAAAAGCACTCGTGTACTGTTTAGATGCACCTTAAGGAAACCCAGGTGGTGAGCATTGTCTCAAAATCATATCGGCAGACGCAAAACGGCAGAATTTGTTCAATAAAAAAAAAAGGTAATTGCGTCCTAGGCTTTCTTCTGGTGTGTAAACGAAAAAAATTATTTTCAAGTGCGATTCCTGAGAAAAACATGCTACGCTTATCTTATATTCTGTATCTTACAACAATACATTTAGGTATGAAATTATCTAAATGTATTGTTGTTCCTAAATGTACGTCCGCTCAACTAAGCAGCTTCAGTATTGTAAACGGTTGCATCCAGTTATGCGGTGCACTATCATAAGGACAATACTGAAGCAATTAATTAAAGGAACAGCAAGCCTCGCAGACATGTAGAGATATTTGTAGAAATGCTGCATTCGTTGAAGAACTTAAGTGTGGCGCCACATTGGGCACCCAGCTTTAGTGGGTTGCAGACATTGCGAGACTACCAAAAAAATGTTTTCCTTGCCTGAATCAAGTTAGCAGATTTAAGCCCGGTCCACATGTTGCAATTTTACACTGCGCTTTTTGCAGCTAATATTTCCACAACTGTGAACTTCGCATTGCCGTTTCGCATTCACCCAGCGCGGCAGCTGCAATTTTTGGCATTTTCGAGCACCTAGTGGAGGACTGAATTATTCTTGGCGTCAGTTTGCTTCGGTAAGAACAAAGTAACGCGACTTAGAAACTGCTTTTGTTACTTAAAGAAAAATTAAGTAGGATGGCTGCAGCGACGCGTTTACGATCCACGTTGTAATTGGTTCTCCATCTATGGCGCATGAGCGTTTTCGCAGAGAAGTATTGCACGGGGCATTCATATTGCATGACAGCTAGGAACTTGTTCAGCAGAACCCATTAGCACCCGTGCATTGATTCTCTCAGGAACTGGTCTGCCTCTGCGCAACAGCCGCAACTCTCCAGCAACACAATCATTCGGAGTAAGAGTCATCACTTGCATTGGCCCCTCACCTTCGAGACTTCAAAAGTGCCGTTATGCGTTACATTTGAACGAAAACGGCTATCCGAAAATTTTTAATAGTGAATTATGAAGTCAAATATGATCTGAATAACAAATACCATTCGATTAGATTATATGTTTCTGCTTCATTTTGCCTGCTGGCTCGTTGAAGGACATCGCCAGTCAAGCCACGGAGATTACAGTCGAACCCACATATAACAATAACAATTTTAACAATATATCAGTTATAACCATGAGAAGCTGCTGCAGCGTCAACTTTTTGTACGTTTTCCATGGTGAAATAACCTGCTTACTACAATGTCCCAATGCCGCATTATCGTTTATAACGATGAAGTCTGGCTGCTGGGTGTCCAAGCCGAAAGGTAGTGAAATGCAAAATCCTTGAAAAGCAAAAAAAGAAAATGAGAAATTCGAGCTGCTGCACATTGGGCCACTCCTTCAACAGCCGCAGCGCGTTCATTTTCCAGCCATCTCCGAGCGCCTCTCTCCCGTCACCTTTCCACCCCTTCGAACACAAATGGACTGTGCCAACTGTGGCGCCCACAGATTGCTTGCATGTTGCTGACTCGCTTTTCATTCAGCGCAGTTCTGCTAACAGCTTATTCGCTCGCGTTCGTCTTTGTTGGTTGCGTCAAAATCATTCCTGGCCAAGCAGTTTCTCAGCCTCGTTTGACGAACAGTTGGTTTGACTTGCCGGTGAAATGGGAGATGGCTGATGCGCCCGCTGATCATCAGCAATGAACGACGTTGCTGGTGAAAAGAAAGCGCACAGCTATAGATTTGGAAACTAAGCGCTTCTAACCAATGAAGCGATTGTCGCGAAGGTGCTTGCATCAGATTGCAACGGCGACGACGGCAGCGATGACACGGTAGGGTAGACTGCCTCAACGTTGTCCTCACAGGAGGCCCGGCAGATGATTCAGTCCCCTCCGGGGCTTTGTTTTCGCGAGGAACCTTCTGCTGCACTACGTGGAGCACTTGGATGCCTTGGAGAAGGATGTTGGCAAGCTTCGCATAAAGCATGCAAGGCTCACGGACACAGGGTTTTCTCATGTAAACCAGTGAGAAGTATGTGGCGAGATGCTTGTGGCGAGACGCTTGTGGCGATCTCACCTGAGCGTTTCTTTTGGATTTCTCAAACTGACAGGCTGCCGTGGCAGCCTTCTCACAATTTAGACAAGGCCCCTTTTGGGGCCACCAAAGCGATGCCTCGGTGGTGCTCGCATATCACCTGGCACCCGTGACCTCTCTTTGCAGGAAGCAGCTAAACGAGTGAACACAATCAGCAGCCGGATGAAGGAAGGTGGTGGGAAGGGGCACTGGCCTCCCCACAATTATAGTTTTCTCACATCAGCTCTGTCATCCCCGTATATTGATTTTTTTCATGCAACCCGGTTATAACAATGGAATTTTCGTGGCACTTAAATATTGTTATAAGTGGGTTCGACTGTACATTGGTAAAGACTTCCCAGTCTCCTTGATCCAGCCTGAGTACATAGGCAATGCATTTTCGCTAACACTGTTCGTATTAACGTTCAGTAATTGCCTTGATTCCTTTTCTCGGAAAGTCTGTTGGTTCACCTGGGGCTGGTACAGCTTTTTCAAAGAAACACACTTATTCCGGTCGGGAGTTTTCATTTTTTTTTTCAATCAGTGCATTTAGAATATTTGACCATTTTTTCTCCGACATGTATGTCTTCAATATATATGTCTATGTAACCTTAGATTTACCTAGAAGTGCATTGGTCATCTGCATCGCTTTGTGCCACGCAGTCAATAAACCTGGTTTATTTCGGCATAGTTTTGTTTTTCTTTGATCATTGTCCCTGATCGATATTCCACCAACAAGAAGAGAGCGTAAAATGACACAATATCAAATTTTCTTTTGTAACATCATATTGCAGATAGGCGGCTTCTGTGGGAAAAATTATGCATTACCTTTAGAAAACAGTGCTAAAAATAGCAGTTCACCTGGTTAAAACTACAAATGGTAAAGGCTGACAAGAATCACAGGCGCACCAAAGCAAGTAAAACCATAAAAAATTTTAGTACACAGACTTTCTAAGAGAAAAACTGGGTATCGCGCCCACTGGCAGACGACGCACTTAAAACGACAGCAAAATTGAAGACGTCATGTTGTATAACCATGCGTCAAATAAGTATGCATAGCAAAAAGGTGTCAATATAAATTTGCAGTTGAAATAAAGCACCATTATAAGATTGTACGCGTGCAATCGGTCTCAGCGCCCGAAACGAATTTTTGTTGAATATGCCGTGAAGCGCGTCTCCCACCCCAATCCAATTCACTCGCAGCGCCCTCGCAAAATTTTTTCACATGCGGCAGCTCAGTGGGACAGCGCCGTTCGTCCCACTGAACTATTGTCTAGCACACTCTGGCGGGTGTGCTGGAAAAGGATGTGATGATCGCGAAGTTGGTGCGACCTCACAATTCAGGCAAAGCCTCCAAGATCGGCAGTTGCAGTTAAATATCAGAGGCGTAGAGCGGCGATCAAGACAAGGCCTCAGAGATTTCCGTATAGCGTGCAATCTCTGAGGCCATACTTGAGGTCGAGGTTGCCAGAGGAGATAATGGCGGCAGAGTTTGGGTAGGCTACAGCCGCGGACGGAATCCGGATAATCGAATGTACCTAAATATTGGTCGTCTTTACACATTAAGTCTATGGGGCCATTGGCGGTGCCGCGAAGCTGTCCAAATTACCGAGCATGTCCGGATTATCGGTGTCCGATTTATCGACCGCACCCCTGAATTTTGTCGTCAAAATTCGATTTTTTTTCTTTCACGTGTAATGATCGCACCCTGACCGTGTCGCAGTGATATGTCATATGCCAAGTCTAGCTAATGATGATCGCGCTTACCATCTGTCAGATGCTACACGAACGACTCTTGAAGACATACCAAGCCGTCTTCGCAACATTCTTAAAGGGACCCTGAAACGCTTTTGACGATTTTCTACAAACGTATTGAGTCGTTAGAGTAGGTCCTTCTGATCATTAATTGACACATCTAAGTGCTCCGCGTAAAGCGTGTAATTTATTATAAGGTTTTAAATATGCACATCGCTGCCGATCGCAGCGCACTGCTCGGCGGAATTTTAAGCCGCCCCTACCCATATGACCGAAATCACCCATACGACGTCAGTGGGGCGAGCTATCCGATTGGCTGACAAGGGCGCGTGATCGATAATTTTTCCAACTTTACGGTAAACAAATGATCTTCGTAATAGTTGGAATGTTAGTTAATTTGTTTTTATGAAAAGAAAGTAACATAAAGAGAATGCACAAGAATAATTTTTCAGTACACTTAAGCACTTCCGGCACACAGCATGTGTCGTCTGCTTGTGTTACAACGTACTCCATTTTGAAGAGAGCTCCGCAGTCAGAGTCGGCCTCAGTCATTTCGCGAGCACTATAATTCGACTTTGTTGCCTTGTGGACTGCAAACGTAGCGACTGGCAATATGTCAAGCTGTGACATCGTGTCCCTCTGCAAGGCAGCGTACGAGCGAACTGGCTGCTGCGCATCGGACTGCCGCTATCCGATCGGCGCCAGGATTTGCGCGTTTGTGGCCGTCACTTCACACCGGAAGATTACTAACGCAATAGCGTTTCCCGCGTCCGGTATTAGGGAAAACGCAAGCGCAAGGGGACAGAGTCTGGCCGCTTGACTTTGCCGTAACGGGATGAGCCATGAGATGAGCAGAAGGGCAAATGCGAATGGTCTGCACGGTGCAGCCACCTGGTGGCACAGAGCTCAACCATACACAGTAGCAGCAACGAAGTGTATTCTTCTTTGCTGCTGGTGTGTATTTTTCGCAGGAGTGTAATCATGAACACGTTGTTTTTATAAATGTTTAAAATGTTTTACACTTGGTTAGAGCAATATTAGCGCTTTGTTTGGCTGGTTAAGCGCTGCACCAACAAGTGTATGGACCGTGCAGACCAATCAGGCCACTCACGTATGTCTACGCTAATGTTCCTTCATCAGCTTGAGTTTATGCCTCCAGTCATTTGCCGAAATGACCAGCTTGCCTGTGGTTACCGGAATACAAGACACGTTCGGCGCTATGACAGAATGCTCGCAACGCACGCCGCTTCGATAGCTCTCACTTGGGGTCGACGGCCAAGCAGCTAGCGGAGCGGTCTCGCGCGGGCGGGGGCGGGCTCCAAAACAACCGGAAGTGGACGATGTGACGTCGCATCGTGACGCTGAACCAGTGAAGGCGGAGCTTAGCCCCACTCGCTCGGCGAACGAGTTGAGGAGGAAAAGCATGGCTAGGGAGGAGGGTAGCTTCTAATCGCTTGTAGCTCCATTAATACGTAACGCTTCACTTAAATAGTGGTGCGAATGTTCTACTTAAGCTGTACCCTACGCGTCTACAAAATTTGTCCGAACAGTTTCAGGGGCCCTTTAAGCAGATGTCCCATTTCATTCCTTTCATCACTTTCAGCACTTCCATCAAAAAAAAGAAAGCTAGAACCAAACTGGCCTTGGCTTTGTTATTTGTAGCGTTCATAATGGTTTTGGTCAACAACAACAACATAAAGGGCGCCTTTTGATTCTTCTCGTCTGCACTCGTGGGCACGCAACAAATCGCGAGCGGCAACAATAGTTTACACTGATACGTTAGAAGTGTACCCTATTCATATGGCAGCGCTTGTAACGCAGTAAGATATTGGCCCACCCTTAGCGGAAACGTGCCGTATTAGGACAGCAGTGAAGACAAATGCCGCAGTTTCCGCAGCATGCCCACCATGTGTTTCTATGTCACTGGCAGCTAAGCGTGCCCGTCTCTCTTTCTGCCCCTCAAAGTGGACATAACTACATTATTGTCGCAAACTTGCCGATATTAATGATCTTATTCATTACTGATATGGAAGAAACTGTTTCAATGCGCGTGATGTACTCACAAGAAGAAAAATAATCGTGTTCGGCGTGCTCTGCCGGCAGCCATGTTTGTTTTGGTGTCCCGCACTGACAGCGGCAGCCGCCTGCTTGTTATCCCGCAGCAAATGCGGGATGAAAAAAGAAAATGTTTCTTTTCGTGGGAAATTTAACCCACGTAATGATCACAGCCCTGAATTTGCGTCAATTTTTTTTTTTAAGTGCGATCATTATGCGAGTAAATACAGTAGATTCAAATTGTTGGCTTGCAGAAAACTAGCCTGGCATTCAACCTGTGGCACATCTGTGTTAATTGGAAAGTGCAAGCAAAACCACTTTTTTCCCTTTCCAAAAAGGAAGAGAGAGGAAGGAGGGAATGGCACGCATTTTGTTTAAACTTGCTCTAAGCATATACCCTCTCAGCGATACATACGCACTTAAGTAACAAGGGTTTAACTTTAGACTTTGCACACCAAGCAGCAGCAAACTTTGAACAGCAAATACTGACAAGCAACAAACTATATTTAAAGTACATGAGCATTTTTGGATTTCGCTGCCATCTTGCAAGGACTGCTCATTAGTCAGAACCTACTCTATATCTGTAACAGCAACACTTTTTCCTACATTGATGCCAACAGTGATGTAATCACGAACAGAGAGTCTTAACTACAGGCTGAAAGTATTGAACAACTGCATTCAGATTTCTGTCAGACTATGTTCAGGCACCCAAAGAAATGCTCACGCTTTAAGCGGTAGGAGAACTTGAGTGGATGCCCATCCATGTAATGGCATGCGTTGTTCTTGAGGGCAGCCAGCAATGCATCCTTGCTCTCAAAGGTCACCAAGGTGTAGCTGTGTTAGAAAGGGTTGTATTTTAGATGTCGGCAAAAAATTGTCACGAAGAAGCTAGGCATTTTATTGGAGAAAGCAGTTTAGCCAAATTCCAACCAGCACACTCCAGCAGTGAGAGGTGCTTATGTTATGTGCTAAAACAAAACACAGACATTGTAAACATGTGTAGCTAGTTGGCATAATCGGACCATACTCAGTAACAACCTCAAAATTCAGTAAAAGCTCCGTCCACAAAACTACAGTGTGCTTGCCCTCTGGCTTCAAAGCATAGTTTCAGAGGCTCCCTGATATTGAAAGAAGATTGCCTATGCTGTGATGTTGCAAAAATGAAGAACTGTAATCGTCTGGTGCACCTACACAAATTCGCCAAGTTGCACAGAGGCGTACTTGCCACTGCACTAGTAGGACGTCACTAACTATGGTTAGTAAAACTGAACAGACTGGTGGGCTAGTTGGTACTGCATAACTTGAGGCAAAGCGCAAAACAGCATGTAGGTTAACAGAAAGCTCTGTCTTCATTCGCTTCTGTTGTCCTACATGCTATTTTGCACTTTGCCTCAAGTTAGTAAAACTGCTGTAGTCTTAACCATTCCATGTAGAGCTCTATGCAGCCTGTGCATTATTGCATCAGTATTTCATCTTGAGATAAAACAAGAGCAAGGAATAAGGCAAACTAACATCCGTCTCTTCAGACAAATCAAAAGATCTCCTGCATTCTGTATTCACTCATTTCTCGTAGCCAAAAGGAACTCATCTCTAATCAGGGCCTAAGAATGTGCATGTTTAAAAAGATACAACACTGCTTGCTACAAGATTTGCCGAATATACTGTCTTACCACAACTACACTGCTTCAGATGAGGTTATGAGTGGCTAATTTGGGGGTTTATATTTTCCATATACAACTGGCCAGGCAGTAGTTATAGTACATCAATACTGCACTAGTTTTGCTAAAGTAGGGACTTTTCACAAACTTGGACATCTGCAATTCTTTAAAATGAACCCTGCTAATATGCGTATCAGTGATGCCCATGGTTGGTGTAACGACTGACAAAACGTTTTTTTTTTTTTTTTTTTTCCCATGTGGCTCTAAGATTCTGTCTCTTTAGACACTCATGGTTTAGGGAAGTAATTTATTAGAGTCCAACTTCACTTGTCAAAAGCCTGATGTGTACAATACCCACACCAACAACAGCAGAGTAACACAAATTATACAAGTGTTGAAAATATTCAAAAAACCATTGCCCATCCTGTGACGCCAGGCTGCACTCAGTCAACCTCATCCACCACTTCAACAAGTTTAGATGATAGCAACACTGTTTTCACTTACAAAGCCATGGTGGAAACATTGGTGGCAGTGGGAAAGAGCCTGGCCACCCGATGCTGTGATAATCCTTGGGGCAAGCCATACACACAAAGCTCGTTCTGAACCTCTCGCCAGTTAGAAGGCAGGTCAGCACGTTTGGCACCACGGTAGCCCACTCTCAGAGGATGGCCTCGCAGGCTGGCCTTTTGGAGGCGCTTGAAGTTGCGATCAGCATCCGCTTCATTTTTGAACTCCACAAAAGCAAATGACCTGTGTGACAAAAGAGCACATATGTCAGGCTCCGAAGCATGACTGGGTCAGTAGGAGCTCCAAGAGGAGTAGCAAGATGGCAGATCAATGTTTTGTTCTTCTATACTAGTTCTTAGGGGCATGCGAACAGTAATTTTTAAGACTAAATCAAATACGAATAACGCCAGATGCAAATAGAATATTAAATACCTTTTGAATAAACATTGGTAATATTCTCCATTAAAATAAAACTATGCTCATATCCTAGGATTCATAATGTTAGCAAGCTTGTGTGATAACATTGCACATTTATAAAGAGTTGTTTATCAAGGGTTCAAATGAAGGATTCGGAACAAATAGGCAGTTTGTTTGCATACCTAGCATTCTACCGAGGGGAAAGAATAGAAAAATAGCTGCAGCACAGGGAAATGAGGAAAAATAAATTCAAAAGTAACACTTCACTCACAAGTGCACTATAGCTTCATCCATACAATGTGGACAATTTCGGCTCGCTATTGCCGTTGCTTCGATCTAGGATCTACACTTTGAGGCATGACCTTGTAGTTCACGTCAGTGAGGCGGCGAAGAACCTTGTATGGGCCAAAATACTGTCGTAATAGTTTTTCTGAGAGTCCACGGTGGCGGACAGGTAGCCACACCCACACATAGTCACCGGGTTCATAGTGTATGTACCTTTGGCCACTGTTGCACCGGCGGGCATTGGAGCTCTGATGGCTGCGAAAGTGGTTTCATGCAAGCTCTCAAGCTTCCTCGGCTTTCTGGACGAAGTTATGAGCATTGTCACTTCGTGTGGTTCCAAAGGAAAACGACTCGAGTTCATAAAAATAATTAAAATCGGTGATGTCACAATGAGGTAACGGCTGTGGGGTCTTGGGGCAAAATTGAAATAATGAAACCTGCAACTTCATTTCCTCATCTAATAACCAACCTACTACCATAAAATGAGCAGAAATAGACATACCCAGAATAAAAAGTCTGGCTCCCTGAGTGATGTTTAGCATGCTCTAATGCGCAACTTCTCACATTTTGTGTCTGCTACTATAGCCGCTTGGATTAAAGTTAGCACAATTTTGCTCCTGTTTTACGTTTGATTAGGCACACTAGCAGAGTTCAACTATTAGAAAATTATTTAAAAAGTATTCATACTTGTGAATACAGACTGTTTTGAACACCAAATTAAAAAGTCATTATTTGATTCATTATTAAAAATTTACAATAATTTTGCATCCCAAGTAGTTCAGTATGAAATACTAATTGCAACTAAAAGTAACTATAAAAGCATACTTCAGAAAGAGTCTCTGATTTGAGCAGCTTCATATTTTCATACTGAAATATGGAGTCCCTTTTTTGTCAATCGCACAAGTTACACAAATATGGTACATTGGCATCCTATCCTTCATGTCACAAAAATGTGGCTTTATGCTAGAGACCTCAGTTGGTATGAGCCTATTACAATCTTGGGAATGCATGTGCCTCTAAATAAGTGAGTAAATAAATGTGTTTATTAGAGCTAAACAAATAAAAACAAAGAATTAGAAAATAAGCTTGCACATGGTCCGAGGGTCAAGGCATTAAATTCATAAAGCTGGCTGCTCCTTTGCATTTCTCCAAATTGCAAATTGACGACCCATGTATGGCTCAAAATTCTGATGAAGTTAACTTCCTAAAAAATTAAATTATGGGGTTTTACGTGCCAAAACCACTATCTGATTATGAGGACTGCCATATTGAAAGACTCTGAAAATTTGGACCACCTGGAGTTCTTTAACGTGCACCTAAATCTAAGTACATGGGCGTTTTCACATTTCGCCCCCATCGAAATGCGGCTGCCGTGGCTGGGATTCGATCCCGCGACCTCATGCTTAGCAGCCCAACAAGTTAACTTCTTTTCGTAATGAATAAAGGGCTACAGAGCCTCTGTTTGTGTTTTCAATCAATGACAAAAATCTTTTCTATTCCTCAGCTGGAACTGCTCAATGCTGCCAGGCTTTGAGCAGATTCGAATCTGTGTTCGAATTCAAATCGAACAGATTTGAATCTGTTTGATTTTCACAGCTCATCACAATCTACAGAAAGATTTTTAGGGTTGTCATTTATTTATCAAGCTCTTTTATTGGTTTTATTGGTCTGTACTTTATCCAAGAGGAAGGGGTGTGTATTGGAGGATCGTGTATTGCACCAGTTTTGAGCAAAACATTTTTAGCCCAATGTGACAAGCCGACATGTGCCTTCAAGGAATGAAAGTTTACAAGGTTGTTGGATATGTTGATTATCTTGTTGTAGCAAAGCCAGTAGATCATCAGCCAAGGGATAATGTGGTTAATGTTGTGCTAGACGTCTTTCATGCTTTTTCGAAGGGCCTTAATTTCACCCATGAATTGCCGGAAGATGACACCCTGCTGTTTCTTGATGTGTCTTACCACTTCATGACACCCATGCATGCAGGAGCTACATGCCATCGGTCTAAAAAAATTTTTGAAATTTGATTTGGCTCATTCTAAATTGATTAAAAGAGAATTGCTCTCAACTGCATGAGAGCTGCTCTTGCAAAGTCTTGCAAGCACCTAATCGAACGGAGTTTGCAACATCAGGTGGACCATCTTAAAAGTGTGGGCTATCATAAAGAACTTTTAGATTGTGTGGCAGAGGGTCTTCTGCGGGATGTCAAGAATGGTGGGTTTGCATAAAGTGCACCGGACTACCCATACCCATCCCATATATATAGGTTCTCCAACTGCCTCAAAATGACAGCAGCCAAATGTGGAGACTCTGTAGTATTCTCCACCCCTCACAAGTTAGAAAGGATTTGCCTCGTCGTAAGCAGGAACAAGAGAAGCCTTGCCGGCTACAAGAATCACAAAACACACTTTGTAGCATGCAGGACAGGTGTTATGTAAAGGATACCGCTGTCCTGTGAGAGATACTACATTGGGCAGATAGGAAGGTGCATTAATGAAAGATTGCAAGATCTCCACACAGCATTTGAAGCGAAGAATGCAGGGGGACATTTCAATGATCATGGTCACTGAGGCCTATGCTCTACAGCATTCAGCGAGATGCGTCTTTTGCACACTTTTGCTGACCAAGACAAAAGGGGAAATCTACAGAGACCTTCGCAACGAATGCTGAAAGAAATGTATGAGCGCACCCTCAGTGGCACTGTCTATGAATTTGATTATCTTAACTGAGGCTTGGCACGTGTTCTGCTTGTGTGTGTTCCTTGTCCAGTCTATTGCGCTGCCAAAATGTATGGAAGGCCTTATGACCAACTAGCCCATATTTCTGCATTAATGATCAATGGAGCAGGTTCCAACCACCGGCAAAATAATGTACCCACTACTTGGCTGAGTCATAATGTGCAACACTCCCATGTCAGGCTCTTTTGCCAAACATGAGACAATAATACATTACCAGCAGAAGAAATTGGTGCTGGAGACTACAGGGTTTTCTACAGCAGTAGAAAAGCTTTCCAGTACAGAAGTAATATGAAGTTCAGACATCCGACCTATGTAAAATTATGACTACAATGCTGCACTAAGTTTTGAACTCTTTCCATACCGCAGGAAATGACAAAAATTGTACCAACTTTTCCAGAAATGTGGCGTGCAGTGAAGCCATGTTTCCAGTACCAAACACTCAAGTAGCAAAAAATATAGAGACAACACACAGAATTGAATAAACGCAACATTCACGCTGCAAGGTATTTTTGCTCATGGTGACTATACTCGTTAGCACTTCTGGAACTCTTGCGGTTTACTTACCGATAAGAATTTGACTATGTCAGCTCTTTACTTTTGTTGCCTTAAACGACCCTTCACCAGCTTTGGCAATTTTAAACAGACAAGCGCAGTGTATACAATGTGCGCCAATGATTGTATCTGTAATGTATTATGCCACTGCCCACCACAAAAACAGCTGAAATTGCAAACAAAATGTTACATGCCCTTCTTCTTGCGGGAGCCCCGCTCCCAGCCAGATAGTCGGGGTCAAACGCACAAGTTTGCCTATGTAATTCGCATTGCTGAAACTTCACTCACCGTGACACATGACTTCCAGGATTATTCAGTGCTACAGCAGTTATTTGTTTGATCTGTCACTCTACTAGACGATACCAAGTTTACAAGAAATAATAAAACCTACAAACCAAATGTGCAAATCTGTTTTAATCTGTGCTGCAGTCAAAGGGACACATTTCTGTTTCATCTGCTTCCCACACCGTGCAGTCGTGCACACAGAAAACGAAACTATCTTGAAACATGCGCACACTGATGGATCCATTTCAATGTGGTGTAAAAGCAGCCAGACAACAACGCAGGTGTTCTCATGCACAGTTTGCATGTGACCGGAAGTGCACAGAGCAGCAAAAACGAAGGAAAAAACAAGGTGAGGCCTGTGATGCATACGTGATGCTATCCTCTGGCTCCGGTATGAGAGAATGCAGGAAACGAATTTTACTTGTAAAGGCTAGACGGGTCAAGTGGAGAGAGTCTCTATGTTGGCAGTGACGCTCACCTCTTCAAATCATGGGTGTCGCGACACTTCAAATATTTCCATCTCTGCTAGTAATCATCATCAGTCTAGTTACGTCCAGTGCAGGACGAAGGCTTTCCCCAGCGATTTCCAATTACCCCCGTCTTGCACTAGCCGATTCCAACTTGTGCCTGCAAATTTGATAATTTCATCACCCAACCTAATTTTTCTGCTTTCCTCGACTGCGCTTCCCTTCCTTTGGCACCCATTATGTACTCTTGCCCTATGCATTACATGGCCTGCCCAGCCCCATTTTTTCTCTTTAGCTTGTAAAGCTTTAGCTTTACAAGGGTATTGCAACAGTTCAACTCGCATAATAGTGGTTTATTTGAGAACTCTGTATAATACATCAATCTTGTCCGGTTTAGACGTTCCATTAGGTGCAATTGACAGAATTGTGATATCATTTTTCATTACCGAGTCAGAGTTGAGAACTTGATAGTTTCCTGAAAATTTGCAATCTTTACCAATTTTTATTAAAAAATTGGTGACCTAAATTGAAAATGTGCAAACAACAGTCACTATATTTTAACTTTTCCTTTTAACTCTTTCAGGGTCAATGACGTAAATATATGGCGCGGCGAACAAGTCCAAAATGGTCGATGCTATATATTTATGGCGCCGTCTGTACTTTTAAAAAGCGTGCTAATTTCCTAATTTTTTCTTTCCTGGCGTGTGCTGCCACTATGTGGGAATAGAGGGAATTTTTTTCTTGAGCCTCCCTCTCTCGGTTTTTGTTGCATGGTTTGTTTTAAAGCTAGTTTGCTCCAGCGTGTCTACTATATACTACCGCTCGCGCATTGGCGCGCATGCAAGCGGCGGTTTGGGATTTGTTCCGCGGGCGGTCTTGGCTTATTGCACTCGCAAAACTGATGGCTATCTCATTACTAATCACTCAAAGGACGGCCGCCTGTTTCTCGCTCGTTTAGCGCTCACAGGGGTGAGCATAGGAAGGATGCCGCCGTACATGCATTTCCTTTTCTTTTTTTTGGGAGACTCGTGATATCTAATTGCCTCTGGTTGGCAATAAGATGAAGTTTGTCACACGTATTGCTTTTCTGACAGGCACACAACCACAAAGTCTTCTTGGGTGCGCTTACCTATGCAGTTCAATTAGGCTATGAACGTAAATATTAGTGTAAGAGCAGGAACATTTGAAATTTGCAAAATATTCTCATGTGCGCATATTCTAAGCCTTGAACTATAACAACGCATCAAATTTTTCATTCTTATAAGTTTATTTCCTTTTTTTTATTGTTGTTATTCATGAATAAAGAGTACATATATACCAATGCAAAATATTTTCTCACTTTATGGTCACTCTAAAAAATTGCAGTAAATTTTTTTCGAAATAGGTCCCTCAGAAGAATTGGAATCTGCAATAAAAAAAATAGACCCTGAAAGGGTTAAATACAGTACAACAAAACGCATCAAACTTGATGCAGTAGTTGCCTCTTCAATGTGAGCTAGAATATTGGCTATTCCCGTTCTCTCTGATCCACATCACTTTCTTCCCGTCTCTTAAAGGGGCACTCTGTGCGTGTAGAGGCACGTAGGAGATGCCCGGAACTCCGATATCATGGCTAATGTTCGAATGACAATACAAGCACGCGGGTGAAACAGTTTTTGATTGCAGTGTGTGTATGATACGCATTCCTTTTTAATGCGTAAGCATTCTTTGACCCCAGCTCTGTCATGCGAAAAGTCAAGCTAAAAGTGTATGCCTTGTATATGCACAAAGATGTGTAATTTGCGAAGACATTTCTTCGTTATAGTAGTGCCGATGTAGAAGACTGGTAGCTTTATAAGCGATGAACTATTTACACAAACAAAAATTCACCTACGAAACACTTTTCAAGCCACCATTTTTCAGTCGCAGGTTACGTAGATTGACGGTTGGAGAGATAAATGTAACAAGAACGGCAGCAATAGGAGTATGCAGTCCGAAGTTATTCAGCCAAGAAATTTCAAAATACAAGAACAAAAATCTGCATGCTCTCCACTCAAATTTTGCACGGTCTTCTGTCCCCATTTCTTTGACCCACTGACATAACCCCTCGATGTCAATGGTATAAGGCCAAAGCGTCTACGTAGTGGAAGTTCGCACTCCCTGGTTGCCTACATGTTCTTTCACGGATTCCAGTTACTCTGGTGTGCTGATGACACTGGTCAAGCAACCTGGGCCTGCGCAACGTCTCTTCAGTTCAGCTTTAGTTCAGCATAGCATTGCAAACAACAAAAAGAGTGTGACAACAATGCCCTGAGATGAGAAACCTGCACCATGAGAACATGCAAAACAATGCAGCGAAGCGACAAGGCTGCTCACGGGCGTACAAAACCAAGAGAAGTTTTGTGCTCAGAGACCAGACGTATGCCACCATACCAGAGGCCGAATAACAGCCAGTGCCCCTACCAGCTTTGTGGTTGCAGCGATTTCTATTATGGCTCTATCTGTTTGCATCAACATAAAGATCACAGCAGACAAAAATTAATTCTTATTTCGTTATATTTTTGCTGCAATGCAGTAGTTGTCCACAACTTAGTTTTTAACCAATCACAGAGCAGTGAGTTCCATCATCGGCAGCAAAGTAGTGATTCGTTCACATCATTAAAATATTAAATATTTTAATATTGCAGTTTTTACCTAGGCTATAAGCATCTCCAACCTTCAGTCTATGCAACATGTAACAGAAGAACAGTGTTTTGAAAAGTGTTTGAGGGTCCCTTTAATGCTACACCTAACAATTTTCATTCCATCGCTCTTTCCACGGTCCTTCACGTGTTCTCAAGCTTCTTTGTTAACCTCCACGTTCTGCCCCCTATGTTAGCACCTGCAGAATCCAATGATTGTACACTTTTCTCTTCAACAACAATGGTAAGCTTCCAGTCAGGATTTGGTCATGCCTGCTGTATGGACTCCAACCGATTTTTATTCTTCTGCTTATTTTCTTCGTTGATCATGGTCCCCTGCGAGTAATTGACCTAGATAAACGGCCTCCTGCACAGACTCTAGCGGCTGACTGGCAATCCTGTATTATTGTTCCCTTGCTAGGCTACTGATTATACTAGGAGAATGCCAGCAAACTTGAAAAAGGAAAAAATCAAGAGGCAGACAGAGACAAAGCGCGAGGAAGGTGGCCGGCCACCTTCCCATCTCCTAGTATAACAATGTACCAACTATCCCAATAAGCCACTCTTATGAACAGGCTATTGAACATTACGTTTGTCTTCAGCATATTAATCTGCAATGCTATTCTTACACTTTCTCAGTTAAGGTCCTCAATCGATTGTTGCAATTCATCCCCAGTGTTGCTGAACAATGCCATCTGGAAACCAAAGGTTGTTGAGATATTCACCATTGATCCTTACTCCGAAGCCTTCCCAGTCTAATAGCTCAAACACTACTAAGCATGCAGTGGACATATGCTTCCTTGCCTTACCCCTTTCTTGATAGGCAATTTTTTTTTTACCAGAACCAAGGTAGCTATGGAATCTCAGTAAATATTTTTTAAGATATTCATGCATGCCTCATGTACTCCTTGATTATGCAAAGCCTCTATGACTGCTGCTATCCCTACTGAATCAGATGCCTTTAAATAACCTATGAAAGCCATACAGAGAGGTTGATTGCACTATGCTTTCTAAATCACCTGAGTGATGACATGGTTGTGATCCATTGTAAAATATACCTTCCTGAAGCCAGCTTGTTCTCTTCGTTGATTGAAATGTTGCCACGATTCTATAGGAAGTGATCTTCGTTAATATGTTATACAATACTGAAAGCAGGTTACTGGGCCTATAATTCTTCAATTCACACACACACACAAATTTTTAGCAGCAAAACTATAAAAGTCTCCATTTCAGGATACCTTGCTTCACCATCGAATGACCACAGGTGTAGCAGATGCCACATGCATAACACTAAGGTAACCGCATACTTAAAGCAATTGAAGAAAAAGGCTAAATCGCAGTAAAGTATATACATCCAAGTGCACCAGTGGTTAGAAGGAAAGAGCTGCGACTGAGAGAGTCATATGGTCTATGCCGTCTGTCAAAAGGTATGACCACAGTGGTTATGACCACCCCAACGACGGCCCCTCGGGGACGGCACTTACATGACTGTTTTGTGAATACGGGCCCTTCTAAAACTAAATGACATATTATGGCATTAATACACCTATTCTAAAAAATTTCTTATGTTAGAATTGTTCGTAAAAGCACATTCCAGTGATAGCAGACAGCCAAGGCGACTGGCCAATGGCTAAGGTAGTAACTGAACGTACGGTACTGAAGGCGCGCAATGGCACTAGTATCAACATACTGAGGGCATCTGTATTAGGCACCCGTCCCCCAAGGCAAAGACAGCCCAGGTACTGGCCCAGGTTAGACCCAGGTCGTGGTTAGACCACGGAGAAAGGAAATAAACTCCTCTTCCTCCATGGACAGGCAACTCAACGAAAGTTGCGAAGGCAGTGGTCACTCTCTCATGCCTCAAACAAATAACATGAATCACAATTTTAACAGCGGGCATTGTGGCGCACAATCGCGAAATATTTTAAAGCCAAGTGAAGAAGTTATCTTGGTAAATATTTTCTAGAACATTGAAAGCAAGCTAACAAGCCTATAGCTCAATTCCTAAACGTCTCCTTTCTTCTGGATTATTATAATGTTGGCATCCTTGCAGTTATCTGGTGAAGTCATGAGGCATTGCGTATAAAGGGCCACAAGCTTCCCAAGCATATCGGCTGCATCTTTCACTGAATCGACTTTTATTCCATCTTCTCATGCCACTTTTCACTGGGACGTCTTGCATGGCCCTTTTAACTTCATCACTAGTTATAGCGATGCCATCATCTCTGCTAGTAAAGAAACTATTTGAAAAATTATTGTGGTAGAACACTCCCTAGAGTGCACAACTTCCAGCATATAACCCAAAATTTGCTATGTGGCCTCGTCAGGGTGTCCTTTTAAATCAGTGCCTTTAGTGTCCCTTTAAAGGACCACTAAAGAGAAATATTAAATCTGTTTAGACACGTACAGTACTCATCAAAAACTATCGGAAGTAAAAATGAAGACCAAACAACCATCTTTAAATTTCGTACCGAAGTCCCAGTGCCAGTACACCAGTGTGATGTCATGGATTTCCAAGTAGCTTTTTTTTATATAATTATTTGAATCATTTTGGTGCAATAATTCTTGAAACTTGCCAAGTTTCTTGCCAAGCTTGGCTCCTGTACCATACAATTTATTCCATTCTTACTACTAAGCAATTAACTATGTGCAAGCAGCTGGCGTTAAACTCCCATGATGTCGCAGCGCGATAGTGTGGAAACTTCACGGCAACAGTGCCATCCATCTTTTGTTTTTAGGCCTTTTATGCCAAGCCACATACCAAGCCTCCTATCACAATAAGAACTGTACACAAGCTGTGCGTGCGCCCTCAATAGCAGGACAGCATGATGACGGCAGCGGGGAAAAACTCGGCAATAAAAAGACCTCGATCACATTCTACTCCATTCTGTGTTGCGAAAAATTAACACTGGTCAGCACCTGTCTATCGTCCTTGTTATCATCTACTTGGCGACACTTACCTTGCATATAAGTTAACACAAAGTAGCCCACCTAGATGCTCTGCTCCTTTGAAGCAGCCACTAGACTTTACCTTCCCTAGTGAAGTCGTAATCTAAATCAACCACTTTCTGGGATGTCGCTTTCAGTCAGCAGGGACACTAAAGAGAAACACTGCAATATATCAGTTTAGACTGATAAAATGTTCTTCCAAAACTATTTTCCTTAATTTCACTGTTAAGGGGTTGATTGCTAGAATAGAAAACGAAGGCCAAACTTCCATTTGTCTAATTTTGCACCCAAACCCCAGCATCGTTGTCATGGATTTCAAGGTACTTCCATGACATCCATGACATGATCCATGACATCATGGTGAGCAGTGTTGCAACCCATCTTTTATTTTTTGCAACTTTCTCCATTATCAAGCCTCCTTTCATGGTAAGTGTTTTTCTGGTATTGCAGAACGGCAATTAGCTACAGTTCAACTTATTCCTCCCTTTACAGTCCCTTTAAGCCAGTGCTAAGAATACCAATCACTCCGGTAAGGCACTGCGCACACTGAAGTAAGAATATAGCCCCTGCTCTATAGACCAGAATCTGTTACTCTCACACATATGTTAACAGTAAGCTCACTTAATCTCGATTCCAGCTGCCAGCTATTGGTGCAGCTTGTGCTGGGCTGCCAATTTGATAATAGGGCAGCTGACAACAAAGCCATGGCATGCGAACACTGGCAGCAAACATGCAATAAGAACAGTGTCATCACCATTCTTTGTTCCCTTTTACCAGTTCCTGTAATCTCTGGTAAAAGATGGCTGCAAATTCTGATCTCTACACCAGTTCATATTCGGGACACACAGACTTTTACAACCCTTAATTTTAGAGCACAGAAAATGCAAGATGGTCTTTACCATCTAAAATTAGCTATGAAGAAACTGACAGAAGAAATGGGCCTACAGCCATGAAACTACTTCACAGGAAAACTTTGTATGGCTACTCTCAGTGATACTATACCATATTCTTGTGCAGAGGCCTCCCTTTCTCTCTTAATGGGCCCAAAATTCTTAGGTGCAACTCATACACTAGCAAAAATAAATGTGTATATGTTTTATATAAAAGAATATTCTTTCAGTGTCCCTGTGCTTTGAGTTGTCGATGAATTTGCCCTCGCGCTGCCATCTGCCAGCCTCCTGGCTAGCTCAGATGGTAGAGTGACTGCCAAGGAAAGGTGCTGGTCCTGGGTTCAAATTCTGGATAGGACGAATTTTTCCTCAACTGCACAGCTTTCCAAGAAACCCATTGTGGTTTTCCTTTGTAGCTTCTTGGTGCATTTGGGTGGATGACGATTTTCCCTTTCATGCTTTATAAAAGTGCTCGCCACCATCGGCAACGACTTTAGGAACCTTTTATTTTAGTGTAAATTCGCTGTCACTAGTACATAACCACAGAGCTGGAGCCATCTCCAATGCATAACACAAGCGTTCCCTTTTATTTGAATAAAAATTAGCCAACTTCCATTCATCTGACCCTAACGGGACCGATGATATTGACTGAATTAGCCAGCAAGTCAAATTAAACAAGGTGCAGAAACAAAATGTCAAAACATATTACCTGATTTATTGAGCAGTATTTCGCCAATTTTCTAACACGACCCCGAATCAAACACACACTACCCACTTTCTATGTGAACAAAGTAGAAAACTAGCATAGAAATGACATTAAAACAAAGTATAAATCTAACGAGCACCTGATTTTTTAGCAAGAAAAATGGACAAAGGTGTCGAAGCACAGGGCCAATGAATATGGCAAATCAGTTCTGCGGAATTCCGCAAGGCGGAGGAAGTGTCATAAAAGGGAACACTTTCATCCACTTGATTGAAGCACAAAGCTACAAAAGAAACCCACATGGGTTTCTGTTCTTGTTGAAGCTTTGTGCTGAATTCAGGTGGATGAAAATTTTCCCTTTCATATTAACCCAAGGCTAGAAAAGCCGAGAAACCCAGAGTGTACCGCATTGCTGATGATTTAGACCTAGTGGTCATTAACTAATAGGCATTAAGTTTGTGCCTCCCTTAACCCCTTTCTTCCATCATGGCGTCATATTACACAACGAGCGAGTTAAATTACTTCCTTCAGAATAGTAATCGCTCTCTTATTCGTTTCAATGCGCGCAGTCTCCGTAAACATCTCGATGACTTCCAGAATCTGCTTCCAACACTTTCTTTCACGTTTTAAATCGTTGCAGTCTCAGAGACCTGGCTTAGCGAAGATGATAAAAACTTCTACCGTTTCCCGTCTTATAAATCAGAGTATACGCACAGACAGTCCAGCAACTACGGCGCTGCAGCTGTTTATATCTCGTCCTGAATCCCGTACAAAAGAAGACTCGACCTCACGTTAAATATTCAAAACTGTGAATCAGTATGGTTGGAATTCGATCCTAACTTCCTTAACACCGATGATAGAAACTTCATCTTTGGTTGCGTTTACCGTTCACCTTCCTCTTCAATTCCAGACTTTTGTATTTCTCTCGAAAAAATAATGGCAAAGTTATCCACTAAGACAAAAAATGTCATAATTATGGATGATATGAACATAAATTTAATGGAGTCATCCCCAAGCTCTGTCAATTATTCGTCTTGTTTCCAGAGTTTTGGTTACAAATGTCTTATTAATATCCCTACTCGTTCAGTTCTTGGGGGTTCTAACACTGTAATCGATCAAATATTGTCTAACCTTTTGAATCCACCTGATGCAGGAGTACTTGAAAGTGACATTACTGGCCATTTTCCTCTTTTTCTGCACACTACGTCTGCACATTGTTCCTATTCCAATTCTTACACCAAAATTGTTTTTGATAAAAAATTGTTTTCAGCAGCTGTATCTCACAATGACTGGTCTTCCGCTCTTGACACAAATGATCCGCAGGTAGCCTCTCGCGATTTATAACAAAGTTGACATCATACTATCATACCTACTCTCAGACAAGTAAATGCAGAGGGAAAGTGGCTTCACCTAAAAATCCCTGGGTCACCAATTGTTTGCTAAAGGCCATGCGCACACGAAAAAACCTGTATAAAAACTAAAAGACAACCATTCAACATAAACCTACATGCACGGTACAAAAAATTTTGCAACACACTTTCTTCACGGCTTAAAAAAGCTAAAACCAAATATTACGAAGAAAAAATACTTAGATGTGGTTTTGATGTAAAGAAAAAATGGCAAATAGTGAACTCCTTTTTGAATAGGAAACAAGGAGCGGATAGCATAACTAAAATATCCCACGATGGTAATACTTATTTCGAACCTCTTAAGACTGCGGATGCTTTCAGTAATTTCTTTTTTGCTAATAACTCCACTCAAACTCAACACAACTTATACGCATCAAAGCGCCTTCCACATTCATTTTATGTTTCCAACCACTCCTGATGAGGTGGTTTTAGTAATCAACAATTTAAAAATAACTAGTGCTGGACTGGACAACATTCATCGTGGTCATGTTAAAATAATTTCTAAACCAACATCATTTGTACTGCCTGAAATTATTAACCTCATGTTTAAAACAGGCACATTTCCTCGCGAGCTTAAACATGGTAGGGTTATTCCAGTTTTTAAGGAAGGCGATCGCTCATTACTATCTAACTACAGGCCAATCTGTGTTTTACCCTTTTTTAGCAAGGTCATCGAGAAAATAATAAAAAAATGATTGATCAAATACATAACCAAATTTAATATTCTTTCACCTGACCAATTTGGATTCAGATCCGGTTACGCTACTGACCTAGCACTTGCATCTCTTACTGATCAATTAAAGAAAGCCATTGATAACGGTAAATTCGCAGCATCCTTACTTGCAGACTTTTCAAAGGCATTTGACAGCATTGACCACGAGATTAACTTAAACTAGGTTCAATTGGTATCACAGGTCCTCCTTTACTACTATTACGCAGCTACTTACGAGACAGATACCAGGTTGTTAGCGTTTCCGATGCTCATTCTAAACCTAAATGATTAACTTAGGTGTACCACAAGGATCCATATTGGACCCGTTACTCTTTTTACTTTATATTAATGATCTACCTAACTGCCTCACATCTTCTAAATGTATGCTATATGCCGATGATACAACAATTACTAATTCTGGCGAATGTCTGTCAACGGTAATAACCAAGCTTAATAGTGATCTTTATAACTTGTTAGAATGGTGCAAAATGAATAGACTTACCATTAATCCTACTAAAACTAAATTTATTTTATTCTCATCCCAAAATAAATCATCACTATGCATTCCGCCCATTTCCATTGGTGACCATTTATTACCAGCAAGTGAAGAATGCACGTACTTAAGTGTTATTATTGACTGTAACCTAAAATTTCATCGCCATGTAATGTATATTAAAAAGAAGTTATCACATGGAATACGCGTTCTCATCAGGGCGCGTCCATTTTTTTCCTGACCTGTGTTGCTTTCACTCTATTTCGCATTTGTACACTCTCACATTAACTACTGCATAACCTCCTGGGGTAACACGTACACTATTCACCTAAAGCCGATACAAACCATCCAGGCAATTAGAATAATCACGTCGAATCCACACACCGCCAATGTTAAACAGTTACTACAAGCAAATAACATTCTAGATGTTGCAGCCTTTGTCAAGTACAACCTTGCCACTTTTCTTTTGAAACTAATAAATGACAAAATACCATTATCGCTAACTCCTCTATATCATCTCTAACAAACACTAACCCAACTCGTTTTACACTGCATAATAACTTCATTCTGCCCAAAGTGCGCACTAATTAAGGGAAACTGACCGTTCACTTTGCAGCCATATCATCATAGAATACATTACCATTTATCATAAAACACCTAAAACCCCATCGATTTTGTGATGAACTGAAAAATTTTCTGTTATGTGATATGTAAGTGACACTATGCACCGTATAATCCGATTTCGGCCCGGCTCTTCTTTTGGTTTTAGATCTGCCATTGTTATGTACTCCAACATGTAATTCATTCTTTTTCTTTAATTTTTCTCTTTCTTCCTCTTTTACTTAAATTTTATCTAGTTTCGAAATATTGCTTACTGCCGTTATATTGTCTATTAATTACTTCATCTACTTAGATTTGTATCTCATTATTTATTATTAATGGAATTGTACCAATTGAGCTGTTGTTGCTTGCCAAATGAACTTTTATGTTAACCATGAACAGGAGGTCCCAATTCAGTTTTAACTATGGGACCTCCTTCTGTATACCTCTATCTGTATATTACTTTAATGTAATAATAAAAATTGATTGATTGATTGATTGAACCTCTTATGCATGAATTTTTTGGCTCAAGAAAAACATTTGAAATGCACTTGGAAATACTTTTATGAGGTTAGAGCGTGCAAAATTAGTTTCACTTCCATTTGCTACCTCTGGGTGAAATTTGTGAGCTCATTACAGAAAACTGAAATGGGTATCTAGCACCAAAGAGTGCTTTTTTCCCCCACAATTTCACGCTACCAACTCTAAATCTTAAGTCTCGCATCTTATGGTAGCCTGTAAAACAGCAAGTATTGCAGTTATGGCTGCAATTTTTGCACCTGAATGGTTGCAACTGTGCAAGTGCTCACCCTGCTTTATAACTTATGTACAAGGAATTGTTTCCAGTCGCAAGATGGTGACATGCCAATACATTATTCTCGTTAGCGTGACTTCACCAGCCCCCATTGCAAATTTTGGCTGTACACTAGATTCAAGCATTTTACCAAAAGATTTTCTCAAATTGGTTCAACATAGGAGGATATAGAAGAAATTAACCGTCCTTTTATTATACCACCAGGAGAAGAGCATCACTGCCAATGGAGACCGGGACGTCTACAAAGTTGACATTTCCAAATTCTCAGAGTTTTCCATGTTTTCCCCGAAGGCCTTTGCAAATATCCAAGTGACACAGAACTTTGTTTTATGTCAATACAGGCTGACACCACGTCACCTAATGCTGTCACTCTCTAGTAAGCATGTTAAAAATTAAAAAAGGACTTAATCCAGTTTGAATAGCAAGGAGTAGCATTTATTTTACTAAAAAAAATAAAACAGAAGGGACGGGTTAGTAAAATTCAAAGCAAAGAAAATATCTTCGAAAGAATAGTCGAAAAGCCCATTGCAGATCGAGTCGGACATATTCAAATACAAATAAAAAGAGATGCATACAGAAGCAAATATTTTCGAATATGAGCTATTTCTACCAACTCATTGGTATGACGCCCAAACTTTGTCACAAGTGAGATTCTCTCCCAACAGCTAGTGAATCAATCTCAACTGTCTTGACATACTCTCAACCCGCACACAATGCCTCAGTGTTGCGTTTCACTGCTTTAAATAGTTTATTTTGGTTTGTATGAGGCACACCTGCATCTCAGCGTCAGCCAACACTTTGTTTTTTTGAACTCAAGCTCCTTCAAAGAAGCGGTGGCATACTTCCTTTCCCGTTCGTTCCTCAATGCATGGGTCCTCTCTGTTCTCATCCTCCTTCCACCGCTCGTTCGCCCCACGGACCATTTAAAGCATCCTGTTGGTCAGCTGTACACATAAAGGAAGTCAAATACTAGGAGGGAGTGTCGCATGACAATTTCGAAGCCTAGTAAAAAAAAATTAAAGGAATGGGATGATGGGAAATAGGCCCTCATGTGATAGGCAAGCGGTGGCTTTAATTGGCTCACTTTAGTTGCACCTGCTGCGCGGGTTTTGGAATATGCGCACACAGTCGGCATGGCAAACACATGCCGAGGTTGAGTGAAGGAATTCAAGTGTGTGAAAGAGTCAAGTCTGTGTTATGTCAGTCAGGTTAACGCACCAAACCACCATGCGGCTCACCGCTTAAGCAAGCAGCAGAAAGGCGCCAATACCGCAGCGAACAAAGGCGTCGAGTCATTAGCCGGCATTGTGTCCAACAACCTGCGACCTCAGGGACGACTGGTCGCGTCTCAGGTCAGTTTCAGAGACACGAGGAAACCTTTCGCCCTGCAAATGCATGAAGGCAACCAAGCCGTCCTTCTGACTGCGATTCGTCGTGTCTGGGGGCATCTTCTGGGAAACAATACGATGCCTTTCACCCCTGCAAACATGTGCAAGCGCTCAAGCGAGCGTCTAGGGTCTGCAGCGACTGCTTTTTCGTGTGAAAAAAATTCGTCCCATCTTGTGCCCAGCGATGGACTGGCAAGCCAGGGATCCCGACCATATTTGAGGCCATGCCGGCCTATTGTTATGGTCAAAAGACCGGCGAGAATTCAATAGGCACGTTTCAACAGCGTAAGGACGTCGCACCACACAATCTCACAAAATAGTGCATGTAAATCTCAAGGAAAGGTGACAACTTCGGCGTTTAGAGAACAGGGTAATGCTATTTATTTCTTTACAACAAAAGACGCACAGCAGAAACTTTTACTAAGCAAACACGCGACAAATAAACATCCCAAGAAAGATCTCGTCTCATCCTATATAGGTGCCAGACAGCGGAACAAAATTTAGCAAGAAAATATGCACCGGATTTTCAGGTACACAACAGCTGATTTGACAAAACAATAGACCACACTTGGGCCAGCACACTTTGGACAGGTTTCGAGGTGAGAGCACCGATTAAATGCGGTGGTAAGCGCAAGTGATGCTTTGAAAATTATGTCGCCATGGGTTCAGTAACCCAGTCTTTCTCCTCAATTCAAGGTAACGTACTTGAAGCGAAGAACGACGCCCGCGGTAGGAGAAACCCACGCATTATACTTCCTACGTGCCTCAGTGCCTTTAACAAGAGGCACCACCAAGCCACTAATTACCACCACGTACCAAACAAACACGAATGGTCTGGCAACAATGTGCCGAATCATAACTTTCTCGCGCCTCACAGTGATGCAATTTGAAAATAACATCATACAGGGTTCGCATAGGCATTGAAGGCACAAATTCAAGGGTTTTTAAGGACTTTCAAGGCCCCCAAAAGTTTTTTTCAAGGACTAATTTCAATACTCAATTTAGTACCCTTTATAGTAAAACAACTTTTTTAAAACATGCTGCAACAAATTTATTGAACACTAAGAAAAAGACGCACTTACAGACTAGTTTAATACTAAACTAAGACAGGTCGTAACAAGCGTTCATGAAAGCTCCTGAAGCTTTGAGATTATTTCTTGCTTGATGTTTCGAAGTTCTTCCGTCTTGCTTTTTGCCGTTTTCCTAAGGCAATTTGACTTCACAATGTGCACGACGTCGCCTGTCTCTTCTGCTTTCTCAGCCAATTTGTCAGGTGAAGCTGTCAGATCAGCAATGGTTGCTTCAAGTCTTGCTTTCTTTCGCTTTAAGGTATCAATTTCTTCCTCAACAAGGCACCTCTTTGACTCCGTTGCTTATTCAAGTTGCTCCTTCTTCTGCGCCTCCAGATATGCATGATAACGATGCCTTGAAGCTGAAACGAAGGTCCTCAACTCCTTTATTATAGGAATGTCAAGGATGCCACCTGCCTTATCAACGGCGTCACATATAACGCGTTGTGAGACATATGACAGACTTTTCAGGTTTTCCACACAGACCTGCCGGTTGACACTAAATCCTCTTTCGACAGTTGCCTGGCAGTGGCTGAGCACAAGTAAAAGTTGGACTATTGTCCAGAGCTCAGCGTAGGATGAATTGAACTTTAGGAGTTCTAAGAAAAAAATGTCTAGCCTGTCAGAGCTCTTTTCAAACAATCGCAGCTTGTGCTTCTCCATCTGCAGCATTGCGGCGTACTGTTGGTGATTGCTCAACATTTTTGCAGCGATAAGGGCATTCAAACCATTCTCAAGTCCTGCTAGGCGCTGGTCTGGCTTGGTGGACATTTGATGGGGATCCAGTGAGGAAAGGCCTCTAATCAAAGGGAATCTTAAAGGACTCTTCTCAAGAACCTTTTTACACACACTAACAAGGCACTGCTTGCATTCTATTTTAAATGCAAACGCATCTTTTGCACTGAGCTTGGAATTCTTCAAAATTTGTTCAGCTGCATAACCAATGTCCACTTTCTCAAGTGCAGCGTGTTCACGTCTTCAATGTTGATTTTCAACAGGCCTGTAGTCCCAACTGACGCAGAGAGAACTGAACACTTCACAAACTTTGTGAGAAGCTTCCTGACAATTGTTTCGAGGTCCCTTGCCAGAAAAAACACAAGTGGTTGGTCTGCCTGATAGTCCGTCAGGAAAGATTTCAGAATTAGTGCAATCCCAAGGGCAAAGTTAAGTTTTGCTGGGACTAGTGGGTTACTGGAGAAACTGAGCAAGTTTTGAAAGGAGGCACATTTCGGTTGGTTCACTTCTTTCTTTCTTTCTTGCAGACTCAATGTAAATTCTCACACCAGGCCACAGTGAAAGGGCTTGTTCAATTACCGGAACATTTTCAACCCAGCGATGGGCGACGTACTTAAGGGGAAATGTAGCCTGACCAGTCACCACTACGAAGTTCTCTTGCCTCGCCGGGGAATCTTCAAACAATACACTTAGACTAGACAACAGAATGTCCACTCCCCACTTGCTGGCAGTTACACCCGCCCTGTAGACGTTGTGCACAACGTGCAGACCGCAAGTGCCTAAAGCTAGCCATTGTACTTGATAAGTTTTTTTGAAGGTGCTCCTGAAAGCTTCTGAAAAATTTCAAGTTGACATTCGGTCCGTCCATGGACACTTGTAGGATCTTAATAAGTGGTAATGGCTCCAGTGCCTTCAACAATTTATCCTCGATGTCATCTGCCGTCGTGTGGCCCATAAAAACGAATGTGTACCTTGTTATTTTTTGTGATGCATCCCAGTACCTGACGTGTATATCCATCTGCTTCTGGTGGAGGTAATCATTTGCGGATTAATCAAACAGAAGGATGTAATAGTCGCACTTATCTATCGCCCTATGAATGGATGATAGAAAGAGTGGTCCAAGACCATGACACGCCAGGTACGCGCACTTTTTCTCTCCACATGTGAAGAGCTTCGTCACTTCGCTATCGGGAAACATTCTCTTGAACAGATCGCTTGTGTGGGCGGATGAGCTGTACGAGTAATGACACGTGACAACTTACAAAGCCCACAATATTTCCGCTTGTCACTAAATTGTGAGCCTTGCTTGCGGCATTCAAATTCGAGGACTGCGTTTCGACTACACAAACGGATTCGCCACACTCGCGCGATGTCACGTAGTTCAACATGGAGCTACCTGCTGCATTCTTCACGCTCGCGCTGTGTTTCGAACTCCTCTAGTGGCTCTTCAGCGCAGACTCTCCCATCGACGAGATGTCAAACACTTTTCCACACGGTCTGCATCTAGCATGATGCAAACTTGTGGTGTCCGGCGCAATCCAGTCTTTCTACTCATCATGGCTAAGCCACGATCGCTGGAAATTGCACTTCCCGGGCATTGCGCACACGCACAATTACGTCCACGTCCAGCGCATGCCGCAATACACGTGCTCTGAATAAGCCAACGGGAGGCGATTAACAAGCGGTATGAAGACGGCAACTATAAAAAGTGCGCGACCACAGCGAACAAAAAAAAAAAAACAAAAAACACAACAACATGGAGGACGAACGCCCGAACCGGACTGGATTTTCTTGGCTTGGATCGGGAGGCAACCCTCGCTTTCAATGTGGCCACTTGATCAACGGGCAATCGCTGAACGGCGTCAATGACTATCATCACGGAATTCAAGGGTTTTTCAGGCACCACTAAATATTTCAAGGTTTTCAAGGCCTTGAAAATCACATTTTCAAATTCAAGGGTTTTCAAGGTTTTCAAGGACCCGTGCGAACCCTGATCACAGATGTTTCCGTGGGAGCAGTAGGGACCGTAGTAGAGGCCGGGCTGCACATATTGAAAATCTAGAAGTCTGAGCGCCTTAGCAACCGTGGTTAAACGCAAGTTACTGAAAGGCTACCGGTGACTCTCAACGCCCCTGCAACCGCTATGAGAATATGTCGCGCTACCCTAACGCCTCTTATGTTTACCTAATGTAAAGTTAACCTAACATAAAGTTAATCTAAGCAAATGTGGCCAAAACAAAATGACAATAATGCTCACGGCGTAACCACTGAGAATACGCCATGCCACCCTAACGCCTTCCACGCTAACCTAACCTAACCTAAACCTAGGCTAAATTAACATAACTTGGGCGAAACGCAAAGCCAATAATCCTCGCGGCAAGATATCAGGCAGCGGAGTTCAACCGCGATTGCTAAGGCGCTGTGCGTTTATTTCACTCAAAGCGGACTACTCAAAAATGCTCCTGAAAAGTTGCGGGCAGCAGCATATGAAAAGCCTGCCAAGTGATGTTTTGTTGAAGGTAGAGTGCCATAAGGGGCAAGGAAGGTTAATCCAGCATGACCGACTCGGCACCAGGGACGTAGGCGCAAGAAAGTCTGTCCGACATTCCCTCAGACACAGCGATCACCAAATGGGGCGTCCGTGCCCACTGCCTTACTGCACGGGCAGCCGGCGTCGTAGTGTAAACAAACTCGACCCACTCTGCAATGCCGGCATGCCTAGGGGACAAACGCATACAGCACGCGTTAAGAAACCTGGGAGAAAAAAATGGCTGTGGCTTAGCTAAGGTTAAGCCCAGGATGCGAAGCATACTAGCCTTTATTTTAGTTGTTGAACCACTGTTTAGCCTGGTGAACTGCTGTTGCTTGGCTATATTTGGTTCGGCTAGACGAAGAAACAACTCATGCGTTACTCTGCTTCGCCTTCAAGAGTGGAACGCGACAGCGTTCCCGTCGACCCGCCAAGGGGTGTAAGACAATGGGCTACGGCGCAGCGACTATGCGCCCCGCATTGGACGCGGTGAGGGTCGAGCAACGCAGCGTTCGGCGCGGCAACGAAATGTGCGCCTGAGCAAGCGACGCACGCCTGAGCCTTAGAAACAGCTCGTTTCTAAGGCAACACCGCATTCACTAGAGGCGCTTTTGTACCGCTTTGAAGCATCGTACTCGTGGCTTAGTGGTAGCGTCTCCGTCTCACACTCCGGAGACCCTGGTTCGATTCCCACCCAGCCCATCTTGCAAGAGTTGAGCCAAAGCCACCTTAGAAACAAGCGCAGCTGCTTATATACCGCCGCGACGCCGCGAGTTGGAGCCCCGTTTCTCCTCTGTCGTGACGTCACGGTGTCACGTGGTCAGCCTTGAAGGCGACACTGCCGCGCCTGAGGAGTTGGGTTGAGCTCTAGTAATATGCTTCGCATAAAAGCCCCCAGATTTTCTCTCTCGCGCCCGCATTACTCACGCCTGCGCACAAACGTTGGGCGATCCCTCAAATGACCGTCTCGTTCCAAGAGGCACCGCGCACAAGACCCCGGCGAGCGGGAGGGGCGGCTTCAGAGGAGGTTGGCTTGCCGAGGCTAGCAGAATCGCGTAACTCTCCCTCCTATATTTTTTTTTCTCCCTTTCTCCATGGTTATACAGTCAACGTCCCAATTTTTCGGACTCCCTAGGGGCCGCAAAAATGTCCGAAAAAATGAATGCATGTCTTTTACTGTCTTTAAGGGCTCAAACAGCCACAGGCACGTACGAAAAAGCTCCGAAGGCCTGCCAGAACACTTACTACGCATATCGGTGCTTGCACTATGACGGTTCGTTATGATTCCTCTCTGTAGCTCGAACTAGCATTAGCGCGACTTTTGTTCCCTTTCAATAAAATTACAAGTAATTTTCCCTGATAGAAGCAAAAGTTCCCCCAAGTTTTGCCTGAGAATTTCCGGACTTAAAAAATTCCTGAGAATTCCCAGTTGGTGGACACCCTGGGAGACACTTCCCCTCTGCCTTTAGGAGCCTTCCCAAGTGGCGTCCTTTCCCTGCCTTCTCCTATACGCATAGTGCACACCGATGGACGCGCCACTGGTGGGGGCCTTGTGCAGAACACACGGGAGAGGAACCAGGCACGCGCCGTAGTTTGTTGCGTCGTTGGTAGTGCTTCTCTGTCTTATTCACGTTTTCAGAGCAAAATAGCCAACACCCTACACATGTGTGGGGTGGCCAAAGCTTCAAGGAAAACCGAAGAATTGTTGCAGGGGGGGGGGGGGAGGAGGCTCAAATACCGGCGAAAACATGCCGGCAATACGGTTCTAATCATTCCCCGCAAAGCCTCATCAGCGGGAGCAACGGTAGCAAAAATGGATCGCCGCTTCGGTGGGAAATTTCTTGTTCTCATCCTTTCCTTTGTCTCTGTGTTTTTTTCCACTCCATCACAGACGCACGAGTGACGAAGTTCATCTGCAGTGCAGCATGCGGTTTAAAGGCATTTCGCTAAAGTTCAGAATGCCGTTTGCCGCTTATATTGTTTTCTGCTTCTTTACCATGCTGCGCTAGCTAGGCAGCACTACTGCACGAGTGCATTGTGTTGTATGTTAAAGCTACTGAAGGTTGCAAGAACTGAAATTGTTGGTTTTACGTGGCCCGGTAAATCCTCACACCAGGTGTTGCGCACTTCCATGTTTTTACATCTATTTTATGCGTGACTTCACACATGTTTAACTGTTGCTAGTTGCTCCCATGCATAACTCTTGTTAATCGATTCTTTTGAGCTGCAAGGTTTTCACCCTGCCTCGTTTCGTTTGTAAAGGGTATAAATCACGCTGCGTCTTATCGGAATGGTACCACACGGAAGTGCTTCTTTAGCAGCTTTATCCTTTTCGCTCGAGGGCATCTGAGACATTGTGTTTTCTTGGGAAATGTGTTTAGAAAATAGGTAGTTCATGGCGAGAAATGCTAATAGTTGCTGCACATGGTAATTTTGTTCCATTTTTCGCTGTTTCACAATGTAGTCCCTTTTTGCATGTGAATTTTGTACTCAACTGAAGTCTTTCTTATTATGTTTACGCTGCAAGGACTAAACCCGGCCATGCCGCCTGCGCTCATCTACATTGACTAGCGCTGCTCTGCCTTTAAATATATCATGTGGCACCTCCCTTTAGTAACATAAAAAAAGTACTGAAAAGTTAGACTTTAGCTTTGTACGTTTCCAAGCAGCTCCCTTGGGGAATTTAAAATTGCAAAAACTGCAGTGGGAACGGCAGTTCATCGGCATATGCAGCAGAATTGCATTGGCGGTACAGCCCTAACACACGCTTTTATTAACCCGTGCGTTTGGCGACTTCGTTGACTAGTGTACGCGTTTCCATCAATAAATTTGCGATTACTCTTATTGAGGCAACTTCGACCACACTTATTCGGCGAGGTAACATGTATTTATCGGTAGAAAAATCACAACGGCATGTGCAGACATAGCACCATGCGGATTTGTTTGATATAAGTCTACACTAACGACGGGTGCTCATTATTGAGGTACAGAAGCAGCATTACGGCAAGGGTAGAATCGGGTGTCTACCAAGTTGGCATTTCCAAATTCCCCGAGTTTTCCAGGTTTTCCCCGAGTGCCTTTGCAAATTCCCTGAGTGATGCAGAACTATGTTTTATGTCAAGACGGGCTGAAACCATATCGCCCGATGCTGTCACTCTCTAGAAAGCATATAAAAAAAAGCTAAAAAAAAAAACGACAATGCAATTTGAATACCAAGGAGTAGTGTTTATGCTATTGAAAAAAAAGAAGAGAAGGGAGGGAGGGGTTAGTAAAATGCACAGCAAATAAGATGTCTTTGAAAATAATTGCAAATCGAGTCTGACATTCTCAAATACAAATAAAAAGAGATGCATACAGAAGCAAATATCTTCGAATATGAGCTATTTCTATCAACTGATAGCAAGCTCAGTGGTATGATGCCCGAACTTTGTCACAATTGAGATTCTCTCTCAACAGCTCGTAAGTCGACCTCAACTGTCCCGACATACTCTCAGCCCGTAACGACGCCTCAGTGTTATGTTTCACTGCTTTAAAGAGTTTATTTTGGTTTGGATGAGGGACATTTGCATCTCAGCATCAGCCAACACTATGTTTTTTCAGCTCAAAACGGTGGCAGCATACTTCCTTTCCCATTCATTCCCCAATGCGTAGGTCCTTTCTGTTCTTGTCCGCCTTCCGCCACTCGTTCGCCCCACGGACCATTTGAAGCATCTTGTTGGTCAGCTGCAGTCCACGTCCGATTTTTCGAACTCCCTAGGGGCCGCGAATACGTCCGAAAAAATTGCCGGTTGGAAAAAATAAATGCATGGCATTTACTGCCCTTAAGGGCTCAATCCGCCAAAAGCACATTCGAAAACGCTCTGCAGGCCTCTTGGTACACGTATTAGGCATATTGGTGCTCGTACTGCGACAGGAAATACCGGGTGCACGCAGATATAATTGAAGAATACATACTGTGTCTCGGAACAACAGCCCCTTCCCACGCTTCTTATGCTTCACTGCAATAATTTTGCGCATGCTTCACCAATTAACATTTCGGTACAGAGGCAAAGCTGACTTTCAGAAATGGGAATTGTGCAACGCACCATGCTTTCCAAGCTACTCAGCCAATCGCGAGGACCACAAAGGCGGAGTCCATGCCATTGCTGACAGCAGCGAATTCTTTCAATAAAAAACGCGGCACTTAACAGCAAGAGCCTTAATAGCGAACGTCGAAGCAGCTAGGCCTAGCCTTGCCACAGTGGTGGCTACGGCTGCCAGCGGATCTGCGTGCGAGAGCGCCAGTTCGAGACGGCGAGGTAATCAAATTGGCAGCGGTGGTGGCTTTGATTAATGCCGTTTTGGACCTGCGGTCACGGCAAAACGTCCGAATAATTGGACGGCAAAGAGTTCTTGCGTCCGAAATTTCAGGCGTTCTGATACATTGACTCTATGGGGTACGTGGTGGTGCCGCGAAGCCGTCCAAATTAATGGGAATCTGGAAAGTCTGTGATTGACTGTACACTGGCAACTCCTCCAGCCGACGACAGGGCGTCAAAGACGATTCATTACGATTCCTGTCTGTTATTCGAGCCAGCATTACCACGACTTTCGACCCTTTCAATAACATTGCAGCTAATTTTCCCTGATAGAGGCACTAATTCCCCGAGTTTTTCCAGACTACTCAAAATCCCTGAAAATTCCCGGTTTTCCCGGTTGGTAGACCCCACCCTGTAGAATTCTAAAAAAAAAACTGAGACATCACATTACCAAACAAAATTTACCAGCTAGTTAACATGAGCTCCACGTCATGTAAATTGTGTTCATGGCGTTTGTCTGCGGGACACACCTTGCACGTATGTGTACCATGTTGTCCCAAACACCGGTAACATCGTGTTCATACCCGCTCCCACAGAGGTCAGCGTCTTCCCTACAGCTGTCACTGCAGAAGCAGCAGCCTGGCACCCAAACAAAGGAGAAATCACAGGCCCTGAACTGCAGCCATCCTTGCTGCGAAGGGTTGTCATCTGTTACTGCTCCCACGCATACTGTTGGAAGCGGCCGCTAGGTGGCTATCAGTGGCGCCTCTATAGGCAGTGCACGAGGTGTATACAGGAGTTCAGATGTTTTGAACGGAGCCTCCTTGCTGCACCACGAAGTGGCGCTACTGCAAATCCCCGCTCATCATCGTTTCTGCCTGGTTCGAGTGGCTACAGCAGTTCCAGTCTCAGCTTAGTAAGCCATGTCAATACAATCCAGCAGCTGATTTGTTTCTTCATGCACAACGCTGGAGGTAGGCCACGTTTTTCGTTTGTGCGACTGGTGTTGGCGTGACGGCGTTTGCTTTGTGTGCTGTGTCGAGGTTGTGGTGATCCAATGCGGCATACGGAAACATCGCGTCAAGTGTCTAACGCGCCGACGGAGCCTGCGCAAGAGGCACCGTTGCATGCGTAGTGTGTACAAGCAGTGACTGTGCTTTCAGCCGCCTATAGTGACCGTACAACCCTCTTCGAGGTTCAGGCTTATCTGAGTGCGCGTAAATGGAACAGCGTGCAACAGCGCATTCACGATTTCTTCAAGCCTACTGCCGAGCCCGAATAAGTGCATGGAAATAAAGGATTTTTTTTTTCCTTAATCTGCTTTTTCGGACACCTGTTTATTTGGAAATTTCCACAGTCCCCGTGAGGTCTGAATAAACGGTCGGCGACTGTATTTGGGTAAACACAAGCGAGGGGACAGGGCCTGGCCGCTTGACCTTGCAGTTTCACGGGATGAGCAGAAGCGCGAACGTGAATGGTGCAGCCATCTGGTGGCACAGAGCTCAACCAAACACAGTAGCAGTAACCGGAAGTAGATCACACGACGTGCTATCATGACGCAGAGCCAGTGAAGGCGGAGCTTAGCCTCGATCACTCGGCGAACGAGTTGAGGAGAAAATGCATGGCTATGGAAGAGGGTAACTTGTAGTCGTCCGTAGCTCTCTTAATATGAGACGCTTCACACATGTTGTGTTGCAAATGATTAACGTGAGCTGTACCCTACGGGTCTGCAAAACTTGTCCTAACCGTTTCAGGGGCCCTTTAAGAAAAGACAGAACGCTGACCAAAATGGAGTGGTCAAATGGGTTAGAAGACATTTCGGCTTCCACACAGAAGCCTTGTTTACAGAGTTCTAAGTTTGATACATCAAGCTTAGGTTCACTTCAGTAATCTCTTCAAGCATCTTGCATAGGCCTCAGTCTATCTTTCTTTCCTTATTATGAATCTGCTTCCCAACCAGACGAGATGTCGTCCTATTCAAATAGAATGCTAGTGTACAGGAAATATAACAATGCAGATTGAGAATCAATGCAATGCTGGAGCGAAATGAAAAATTAAAAGGTATGCAGCCTCACTGCAGTGACTAGGCAACACGATTTATCCTGCTGCATTTTTTCTCGGGTGTCTTGCATGATATGCAACATTGTGGGCCAACACTGTAGGCCAACTACAGCACACACAGATCTTTGCTTGGCCTGCAGTACCTATGGAACATGCCAAAAGACATCTACAGACTTAAATTACCCTAGCAGTCATCAAACTTTCAGCCACCATTCCTTTAACCCACTTACCGGCTATTTGGAACTCTCTGGAGCATGAACATTTAACAAAAGCACTTGCAGAAAACCAAATCTTATCCTTGACCTATAGCTAATATGCTACATTTAAATCTACCAACCCAATGTTTAGGTGTAATTTGGCCAGTCGTAAACGGTACGATCAATGCAAAGTGGAAAACATGGATTCACTGATGGGTATGCACGTTTGGGTTGAATGGCTATTCTGATAGGTGTCGATTATAAATGGAAAGTCCCTTGGGCAGTCTGCATGGACTTCCTTAAACTCTTAAAAGTCTGCACAATAAAGTTTAAGAAGCACTATTACCGAGTTACACTACGAGGCACTACCTTATCCAAGTGCAGTTTCGCACTTCAGAAAATGAAATGCTTTAAAAATATTCACTTTCAGGGACTATTCACTCTTGCACATGCTTTACTAAATGTAAAGCTCTACTTATAAGGTATATCAAAATTGAATATCTAATGTACACATGCAGACACACCGACTTGCAACAAGTTCGCTTGCCAAACTTACAAGATGCTCCATAAAAAAAAATTTTTTTTTCACCTAGGACTTTGAAATTTTGGTTGTTAGCAGAGTTCTAGATGGTAATTTTAAAATTGCAATCAGTTTTATTACAGCTGTAGTAGCTCAGAGTTCAAACATCACATAGTTCAAATAGTTTTTTTTTTTTGTGTGTGTGTGGACACATTTTAGCTTAGAATTTTTAACGGAGCATTGTGCCTTAACTTATTTTGCACCACATAAACGCTAGAATACTGAGAACTCAAATATGTGCATAACACACATTTCCAACAAAAGATCCCCAGAATCACATTATATTTTACATTCTCTGTATCAGCATTTCAAATATTTTGCTGAAAAATATTGCAAGTGGTATCAGTATGTTATAGATATATATATCAGTACTCTACGTTGTCTGAAAAGGCTCTGTGCGAAATTTTCTTATAGGGACTGAAAACTGGCCAGAACGTGTTGGGAGACATTGATGGAAATGAAACTACCGTGATTTATACTGATATAATACAGCACACTGTTTGCGATTTAAGTAGGAATTCTAATCTTAAATTGGCCAAGAAAGTCTCAAAAACCAGTAAGTTGCATAATCTGGCAGTGACATCTTAGTACTCCGGATGCAGTGTATAAGATTACTTCACCTAAGTTGGCTGCTATTAAATACAGTGTACGTATTGCTTAAAATTGCAGTTCGTATATTATTAGACACTTGCCCTTTATTGTATGCGTATTACGACGTGAAGCAAGTCCACGCTAACGAGCAGCACACGTCTCACAATGCACGACGATGCACATGCTGTTTTAACAGTGAGAGTTTGCAAGTACCCAGAGTTGTGTGGTCTGTCTACGTGCGCGATACAAAATGCCAACGACTAGTGTCGCAAACGGGTGCCAGCATGACATTAGCCCACGCGCGGCTATGGCAGCACGCTGAACTGGATATCACAGGTAAAAGCTTAGTTTCACTTTTGAGAACTTGGCTTGGCCAGAAAAAATTAACTAGTTAATGATCAAAGCAGTTTGGCAGGAAACCACGAAAACATGTAGCTATTATTGTAGAAATAACAACCCTTTGGAAAACATGAATCGCAGGAACATAGACTTGATAAACAAAATAGTACTTTTTCACAGCTACAGCTGCACTTGTCTGCCTCCCACCAATGTCAGTGCACAATCGCTATCTCCCTCACCTATCACTGTTTACAGTCAAGTTTCCAGTGAATGACTACAACCTCACTGAAGATCAAATTCTGATTAACAATGTTCTACGGTGTTTTCCACGTTATCACTTTATGATTAGACACTGGCCAGCAACTTTTCCATTGCACTAAAAAAATGGGTACCATGAAAATTGGTTGTCAGTCCCTTATAAGAGCACAAAAGTTTGTACACATGTGAAAACTGCATGAAAATGAAAATTGAGAAAAAGAATTTGAAAGTGACTTAAATGGCCAGGAGAGAAGCTGATAACATACTACCAAAAGAACAATTTTTCTGTATTTCCCAATGAAAATACAAAGCTTGAAGGTGTCTCGTCTACGAGATTGAGGCTTGCTCTACCTCTCCGCACATACTGCAATGGCGTACAACACCGAAGAGCACAGAGGCAGGCATTCAGAGATAGCAGACAAGACTAAATTTGCATTTTCAAGAGCCACCGCAACAGATTCACATTGATTTTTCACTAATTTCTTGTATGAATTAAGCCTTGATTTTTTGAGGACATAGAAGTTAAATGACTCTGAATAATTTCACAAGTAACTCAAAACTGAGAAATCTCTCAAAACTGCAATTTTTGAGGTCCATCTTTCCTTAAAATTAGTAGCAACATGTCTGCGCACGCTAACTTGCACTTTCCACCTTGTTCACACAAATAAAATAAAATGTTAAGCCTGGTTACAAGTACAAAATCTTTAAAAAATTGTCCAAGGAGCTTACAATTTCTCGCCCAATTTGACATTCGTTCGCACACTGACAATGTCGGGGGACAGGTCCTTCACTTCCTCAACAGCGCAGCCTTTTGGGAGATTGCCCACATACAGGAACAACTTGTCGTATTCATCTGCAAACAAGATGGAAAGTGGCCACCTGTACAGACTCACTGCTACAAGGAAACGCGGCTGCTGCTCGGTTTCTTTTGGAGAAGCGATGTGCAAACCAACAATGTCCTTACCTACGTCCATGAGGAGTGACCTTGGAATGCCATCTAGATAAAGCAGAAGAGGAGGTTTACATCAGCTACTACCGAAATTTTGCACTGAACTACATTGAATGGGTGTAGCGCACACCCAAACTTTTTATTTTAATTGACAATGCACATTGCTTCAAGATTATGCATCCCCATATTGCCTGCCTTGCTCCACCACTTCAAAATGAAAACATTCCACTTACTTAACATTAAGACTCTATGCTTTAATACGCTACCAAACATATATACTGCATCCACGGCATGGCAGCATGTTGCCAGCATTCTGAATGCTTCCCATCCCAATCACACCAGCTTGGCAGAACTCAGACTATCGCAACAAGGTCAAGCTTCCAGTATCCCAATGCAGAGAACAACACTCTGCTACAAGCACAGTAACATAGCTGAATTTACAGGCTCCTTGCCTTCAGCCATTCATGCAAGTTTGTGGGGAACGACACATAGTGAATCACATAACAGAGTTATTTTTATTAAAAAAAGTGGGACTGCAATGAATAAAAGAGAACAAAATCAATGAGGAGGGAATCGGTAATACATCAATCTCTACAATCACAATGGTTAAAAAATGTGGGTGCGACATTGGTGTGTATGTGTGTTGCATGACTGCCACAAGCGTGTCACCCGTGTGGCCCCCATGACCCATGTTACTGATCAATATTATGGCCGACTGGACCGTGCACCTCCTTGCTTGGCTTTCTTGCTTGTCTGCTCTGTGGGCCCCTCATCTGCTTTACGTTTGGCCTGCGGTGCTTTGGATAGCTTCTTGACCTTGATGGTTACTTCCTCCTCTTCCTCCTCATCTTCTTCGTCGTCGTCGTCGTCATCATCCTCCTCTGTAAGGCAATGCCACAGGAATTTCATTATTTTGGCAGGAACTAGGACGTCCACACGCATACTGCAGTATAATAGTGAGACTTCTCAATACAATAACTTAGGTGAAATAGCTCACCGATGCATTTGTTAAAGTCTCGCATTTGAATGGCCCATTGTTGCAGCTGCCAATGCCAGTCATCAGTCTGTCTTCCATTTGTATTTAAAATTATTCCACTCCTTAATATTTTCATGGAGAAAACCCATGAATACAATGGAGCAAATAATGAGTGTGCAAATACAGTTAACATTCTATTTCTTGGACTTCCTAAGGACCACAAAAACATTCGAAAAATGCATGCCTTTTACAGCTCCCGAAGGCTCAAATCACAACAGGCATGTCCGAAATAGCGCTGAAGGCCTGCCAGTCATTAATAAGGCTTATCGGTGCTCCTACTGTAACAAGAGACGGCGGGTGCATGAGTGTATAATTAAGGAATGCATACTGTGTCCAGTGATAGTGGCCCCTTTCTACTGTATGTATCACCGCAATACATTGCATATGCTTGACCACGTAACCTCGCTGTACTGAGGCACTGACTTTTGGGAACATGCATTATATAACTCTAGACTTGCTGTGCTTTCCATGCTTAAGTGCCATCGGCAAGGATGACAAAGGCAGAGTTGCTGCCATTGTTGACAGTGGCAAATCCTTTCAATAAAAAACATGGCATCGAACAGCAGGAAGCTTGGTAGCAAACATCTGAGCAGCTAGGCGTAGCATTGCCACAGTGGACATGGCTGCCAGCATATCAGCATACGAGTGCTGCTTCGAGGCTACAAATAATCGAAATGGTGGTGGCGGTCACTTCAATTAATGCTGTTTCGGACCTGCAGTCATTACAGAAAGTTTGGAAAACTGAACTGCAAAGGGTTTCAGCACTCGAAATTTCAAATGCCCTTATACACTGGCTCCATGGGCTATGTGGTGGTGCCCCTAAGGCATAAAAAAAGTTGCTGGCTGTATGTTAGACTGAATCGAATAGTGTCAGAAGCGAATTGAATCAAACATTGAATACCTTTCAAAAAGCGCACTGTTGTTTTTACCATTAGTATAAAACAATCTTCATAGCCTAGTGTATTCACTGCACAAATGGAGCCCTCGAAGCAAATAATCAGTTTTTTCACAATACTCGGCACTCATTGGCAAGTGCAAATGATCCCCAGTTAAGTCAGAAAAGTCTGGCTCTCTAGTGATGAGGCATGGTTCACTATATATCGTTTAGTGGTTTAGTACATCTACTATATGAGTGCCAGAATTAAATTCCTCACACTTTTCCTTGAATGCACACAGTTGACAATTTTAAATATTTGAAACTTCCAAAAAATATTCATGTTATTCTCATCTAGCACGCCCAGCTTAATTCTTGCAAATGGATAGATACAAAGCCCATCACATTTTGCAAGGTTCGCTAAAACTAGGCTAATAAGCTCAGCTACCAAAAAAACAAAGAAAAAACAAAGTGGGCAGGATAATTAGCATCTTTACTTCAACTCTCCAATGATGAAACTTCCTTTATCTGACAATCCAAGAGATACTATGAAATAGCCACAACAGATTATGCCTTTCTGGACACTATATGCCAGTTGAAAATTAATCGGAATAGTTGAAAACCTTATTTCAGATTTCATAGCCGGAAAAAAAATGTAGAGAAGGATTGGAACAATATAGCAGGTCATCCCCTGCTGAAACTGAAACCGGAACTGCTGTAGAGCCACTCTATCGAACCAGGCAGAAACGATGATGAGCGGGGATTTGCAGTAGCGCCACTTCGTGGGGCAGCAAGGAGGCTCCGTTCAAAACAAAAATGGCGTTCAGCAAGTCGAACAATGCACCGGTCAGAGTCGGTGCATAGTGCTCTCAATCGAGTTGGCTCAAGGAGTGTCCGAAAAATCAGACGAGAGGTTGCAAGGTGTCCGAACTTTCGGCAGTTGTTATACATTATGGTCTATGGGGAGAACAGCGGTGCCACGAAGCAGACCGAATAATCGAGCATGTCCGAATTTTTGGAGTCCGGAAAATCAGTCGGCGACTGTACAATTATCTTTCATTTGGCAAAAAACAAATTCACTCCCAATGCACTAAAGTTGCGATAAATAAAAAAAGTCGCAGTTTCACTCGAAAGGCGAAGCATCGATTACGATAGCACATTAGTAGACCGCTATACGAAAAGCAAGGATAGTAGTTTTATCAGCCTTGTCTTTTAAACATTCGCTTACTAGCTGAATTAATAACCACGGTGTCCCGCACGCACAAGCAAATATGAACATGTCTCACTCAATGACCGCGGTAACTCTTTATCAAAACACTGGAACGAGGAAGTGCAGAAGCAGGAGTGGGGGAATTGACCTTTGTGCGGCTTCTCACTTCAACGCGAACGAAGCGAGGAGAACACAGCGCGGTGCGCCTAGAGGCGTAGACTCTTGTCTCCGTCACAGATCGCTTTCAAGATAAGAGCCGCGCAGCCGCACCATACGTAGCAGCCACCGGTGTAAAACGCCTCTCCTGTTTGCGTCAGTCCCGCACGCAAGTTTCGGGAACTCCGAATGCCCGTGATGGTGGCCCGATTTCCGTCCGTCCCCACACACAGGATCGCTTTCCTTTTCATTGCGGCATCGTGATGAACTCTGCGTGTCTTTGCAGTCAGCACTTCCATGCTGATAGAAGCAACACAAAACGGGCAGACGGACGGTGCACTAACCTAACCCAGAGGAAGCATTGCCTAAGCACACGTACTGCAGCACATGGAGGAAGCTAGGGCAGCTAGGCTCGAAGAACATATGAGGCAGCCATTTTGATATGCCGATGGCGATATGGTAACACAAATTTAGGGTTAATTAAACTCGATTTCATGCGCACGCAATTTTTGGGCCTGTTTTATCGGAAAAAAGGTTCGCATTAGATTCGAGTAAATACGGCAATTCAAATTTGTGGAATACAGTTAAACCTTGATATAACAAAGCTGTACTTGCAGCGAAAAACTTCATTAAATCAAGAATTTCATTCATTCGAGATTTACAGTTTCAACACCAAAAACTTCAAATTCACGGGCATTCCTGGAGGATAGTATCTTGTTAGTAAGCACTTATAAACAAATTGCATGAAGGTCTGGTCATAACAATGTAGTTATGAGAGCTAGCGTGTGTGGTGCAGATCACGCAGAGATTGGTGCATCGACATGGCTCACGGCGTCCGAGATTTGAGTGTTGCGTCACGCAGCACCGTACATCCTGGACACCATGGCTGACCATGCTTAGTGCCCGCAGCCAGCATCCAGAAATCAAGAACAAAAGGCTAAGAAGATATGAATGTTAGCCTCAAGCAAAAAAAAAAAGAAAATTAGTTTCGCTAGAAAGGCGGAGCACTGATGACAAGAGCGAAGAGACAACTACACGAAGTAAGGTTCGTAGTTTTATTGGTGCCGTGAGCTCAGACAAACAACAAGATCTCACTCGATGACCCTCAAGCCACTGACACAACACAAGCGAACGCTTCGCACCATGTCTCGCAAACTTGAGATTACGCAATTGCCAAAACTAGATTTTTTTTTTAAATTTAATTATGGGGTTTCACGTGCCAAAACCACTTTCTGATTATGAGGCACGCCGTAGTGGAAGACTCGGGAAATTTCTATCACCTGGGGTTCTTTAACGTGCACTTAAATCTAAGTACACAGGTGTTTTCGCATTTCGCCTCCACCGAAATGCGGCTGATGTGGCCGGGATTCGATCCTGCAACCTCGTGCTCAGCAGCCCAACACCATAGCCACCGAGCAACCACGGCGGGTGCCAACATCTAGATGTGCGGGAACTCAAGGTGCATCAAGGCACCAAACGTTTTGGCTCAACCTTTGCACTTGCCGCATAGAGATTACGTCCAAGTTAAGGCATGCTGCCCGCGCATGGATGCGCGTAAGAAGATGCGCGCACTAAGAAAAGGCAGATGACGCCGTGTTCTTGCCCCCCTCCTCCCTTTCCCCTAAGCACGTGCTTGATCACATTACTGCGCATTCACTCCCTTCCCACCCCCCTTGCGCAGATGTAATCGTCAACACCCATGTTTCTCCGAGTGCTCCGTGGCTTCCACGAATTGTTTACAAAGGCTACAAATGGCGCAGCGGTGTTTCCTACCTACCGCACCCCAGAGCACACGCTTTGACAGCGTTTTTTGCCGCTCCAACGTTTCATGCGGAAGGACACTTGAAATAACTTTTGGCTCGGCCAACATTTTTATAGTGTTTTGGTAGATTTACTAGCCGTACCGGCTTTCAGGTACATGATTGAAATGGCCAAAAATTTCGTTAAATTGAAAGCGTGTCACAAAACTACTTTGTTAAATCGCGAAAAGAAATAAACAGTTTTTGCAACTACGATCGGGAAATGAAAATAGTTCGTTACATTGAGAATTTCATTAAATCGAGGTTCTTTATATCGAGGTTTGACTAATGATTTGCATGCATCAGTGTCAGTATGCAAATTTTTTTGCAAGCTTGCCTGGTTTAACATGAGCACATGTTCTGCGCATGCTCTCACTCCGCGAGCTAAGGCAACGATGTTCGCTGCAAGGCATGCATTTCGATGCTGGCATCGCCACTTCCGAGATGTGGTGTTGGGGTACACGTCTTCATAGCCGAGCTATTAGTAGTGCGATTTAGACGGTCACAATGGGCAACAATATCTTTCTGAACTGAGGTGCAAATGGTAATTGCAATTTTGACTATGGTAGGCTGCATACGTGAAGTGGCAACAAATGTGGAGACTGATCAATTTTGGGCACCCCTTGCCATCTTCTCTTTCTCCAAAAGACCAAAAAAAAAGAAACAAGACCTTGGAACAGGCCTTTTACACAAATGTAGCAAGATGTAGCATGTTCCACCTGTTGCCACAATTCGAGCAGCAACCACACCACTAAGCACAGAATACACTGTCAGCACATGCTATACTGATGGACAGGTCATTCATTTTTGCATGTTACGAGAATATATCTTCATTTTAAACACACAGTCTACGGTATGTCAAGTTGTCACCACACAGACAGCAGCTTTTTTCACAGTCAAAGTGATTGGCGAAAAGCCCGGCGAGCCGTCTGCCAAGACTTCACGAGATGCCGATGGCAACGCTCCACAGAGCAATGCTACAGGCTCCCGTGTTCCCGCTAGGAGTGGCTGCACCTGTACATTACTTTTCCCATCCTGCAGAGCCTCAATTCTGCATATACAATAACCAGAGAATACAAAACAAAATCAGTAGCTCTCACCATCTTCCAGGTCACTCTCATCGTCTTCATCATCATCATCCTCGCTCCCTTCTTCTAAAGAAACTTGTTTTGCTGCATTCTTTTGCTTGGCTTTGGCCTTTCCAGCTGCCACCAACTGAGGCACTGCAGGGCAAAATATCACTAGTCAGAATTCACCCAACAGAGTATGTATGCACACAAAAGTAAGCTGCAGAGCATTGTTTCATCTTTACAAACAAGAGTAAGGTATCTGATTGGACTAGTATACATAGTGGGCTCATTGAAGGAAACAGTAGAAGAGAGCAGTAAAAAAGAAAGGATAGTGAAACAGCTATATGAACTTTCATTACAGGTCTTGCTGCAGGCAAAGAGTAGATTCACTGCAAGAGCTACCATGTATATTTACAGTAGCCAACCAACCAGCCTGAAGAAGAGAATTTCAAGTGATCACTTTTTTTTACAATGTCAACACCACAAAAAGCTTATGAATACACTTTTCCCCACAGTCTTAGTCTGGAGCTTTCGGCCTACATGCGCACTTTCAACAAACTGGCAGTGGTTGCCAGCTGGTCACACTAGTGTGCTTGCTTGAGAAAGCTGACTCTCACAATGACCACTTGCATACCTTAGTGGCAGGGTACGCAAGTTTCAATGTTTTTTTATGACTGTCATCTGACCCATGAGAGGAGAGCTTTACTATATTAGGAAGCGAGTCAACTACAAAAAATTACGAACTGCTGTCAAGCTGACCAAGATGCCTTGTTTTCAGCCTAAGAAGCCAAACATCTTGAATTTTGCACCTTTGTGCATGGCCATGATATTCAGTTATGGCTTCATGCCCCACACGTGTTGTTTAAAAACTTACTGTGCAAATTTCAAAATTTCCTAATAAGAGTCCCAAAGCTTTGGAGCCTTACCTTCATCGTCATCTTCACCACTTAGGCCCTCACTGTCATCTAGCTCATCATCATCAAGGCTGTCTTCATCCAGTTCATCATCCTCATCGTCAACATCTTCATCATCTACCTCAAGGTCATCCTCTTCAGAGTCTGCCTCAGGTGCTGGGATCTTCGGCTTCTTGTTTGGCATTGTGGAAACTGCAGAATAAAAAGCACAATAAGCCAGGAGTACCAGTTACCAGATATACTTGTAGCCAAAAAATGCATTACCGTTTCTACTGAAATGTACTTGTGACAATACATATTTGACACTCAAACCTTGAGAGCCGTTTATGTTTTACAACATCTATGCATTCAACAACATTCCATCGTTGAATTAGTGCAAATGGTCAAATCCCATGTAGCCTCATGCTGGTTTTTTCACTACACTGAGGTCTATAAAGCAAGGGTTCGTACAGAACATTTTCAAAATTTAAGAATACCAAAATCTAATACAAGAAAGGTGAAAAATTTTTACTTCCCTACATAAACCTTCAAATATTCACATCTCCATTTTAGCCACAGTTTCTTCTTCCACAGACACTACTTACACCTCCTTTTCTTTGGCTGTTTGACAAAAGCTCTTTGTCTCAGCCAAGAAGCATGTCACGCACCCTCACAAAAATAATTATTCTGCATTTTATGGAGTTTGCCTCTCCAAATTTCTTAAACTCAGAACGATTTCTTGCTGTTTCTGACAGCACTTTCCTGTTTGCGATACTCCTAAGCATTCACTGCATAAGTGTCTTGCCTGCTGCACTAAACACTACTTCTATTATAACAACATTCAACAGCATACGAATGTCTGAAATTCGGATGCTGAACGCTGGATGAAAATACATGCTAACAAACTTTCTGCACAACACTGATTGGTTTAGCAGTTTTGCTACCACGGTTACGCGACTGAAAAATCGAGCAGCAAGGGACTGGTCCAGAATAGTCACTTTTTGAGAAAAGCGACCATTTGCGACTGGCTGCTTTGTGACAACTTGGTAGCGAGACCGCTGTCAGTAGCCGGTGTGAATGAGCCTTAAGGGTAGCAAACACCTCATTCTTGCCCTGGACCTCACAAGGGCTTTCAATAACATCTTACATGAGGCTATACTCGACAAACTCAATGTCATAGGGTGCGGTGAGCAAATATTTGCTTATGTCAAGTCCTTCCTCACTAACCAAACAGCCACAATAGGCATTGGACAGACCTGGTCAGATCCTATAGACATATCTGACAAAGGAACCCCTCAAGAAGCAATAACACCACTCCTATTTAATGGCGTTTTTCACTGGTTGATCTGGAGCAGCTGCCGAAATCCTCGAGCGAGCGCTCGGGTTTCACAAATTTGAATCAGCCAGCGGAGCGCAAAAATGCTCCGCGGGGTATCACACAGGAAGTCTGCGTACACGTCGCGCAAACCGGTTCCGGAAACCATGCCCGAATTCCGCTCTGTACATTTCCACGGCAAGCAAACTCGCCGTCCACCGTGCGTAATTTGACCGCGGTAGTCGCAGAGTCCGTCATTTCTATGTCGCGCCCGCAAGGATTGTGCATGGACAACCTGCATAGAAGGCTTCATACAGCACCTGCATCACCTCGTAATCGCTGTCGTCTGAGCTCTCATCGCTAAACGCGAGCTTTGCAGCAGTACCGAACGCAGCCATTTTGCGAAGCAACACAATGTTGTGCGTACCAACCGGGTACAGATTTCGCTTGAAAACGGAAGTGACGCAAGCTATTTCTGCCCGAATCTGCGCCTCGGCGGCGAAGCAAGTGAGAGCGATCCAGCGCAGAGCGAGTTGATCCGAAACGACCAGTGGAACGCGCAGACCCGCTCCAGATCGACCAGTGAAATTCGGATTCGTTGCCGCGAAGCAAGACATCCTGCTCCGAATCGACCAGTGAAAAATGCCATAACATAGCTATGCAGAGACTTGCTCATGCCCTAGAGGAAATCCCGCAATTAGGCTACACCTTATATGTGGACGATACAACCCGTTGGGCTACATACAGCTCTCTAGCGTAGAAAGAGCAAACACTTCAGCAGGCGGCCGACATTGCCTCTAGTTTCGCTAGGAACAGCGGACTTAGAGCTGAGCCCCGGAAAAATCAAACATTATCAGAGTTCACAGCCCTTGCTATAAAACGAATGGACAAATAAGTCTCAACGTGGACGGCCACCCCATCGCTGAAGTCACCCAAGCCAGCATTCTGGATTTTTGGGTACAAAGCAATGGCAAGGCTACACACACACAATCCATCAAAACTTTACAAACCACAACTAAACAAATCTTTAGGATGATACAACGCATAATATATCACCATAAAGGAATGAAACACAGAGACACCCTATGGCTAGTTCAAGCTTTCGTCCTTAGTTGAATATCCCACGGACTTCCCTACCACGGCCTCAGCAAGTCTGAAGAATACGAAGAAGACACCGTCATTCACGGCATGTATAAAGCTGCCTTAGGGCTGCCTATACACATTCCGACTGAGCAGCTTTTGCCCTTGGGCCTACATAACACTTTTGCAGAGCTCCAAACTGCGGTACTGGTCTCGGAGAGACTGCCTCAGCCCTACTGCTGCAGGCAGAACTATCTTGGCCCGCATAACAGTCCCACCCCCCCTACACACAGGAGATGCTATGGAGGGCAAGACTAAAGAGTATCACAAGCACATATGCGCCAGACCGCTTCCCAAGTAAGTGCATCACAATACCAACCAAGGTCTTCGTTTGGCCCGGGTCTAACGGCTACGCCCCAAAGTGGCACTCAAACATGTAATATATCTAGATGCCGCTACACAAGCAAAATCACGTTATACAGCAGTAGCTGTAGACAAAAAAAGCCAAACCCCCGTCACTGCATCCTTAACCACATCTTGCATAACTTTTGCAGATATTACAGCGATAGCCCTAGCTAACCAACATCAGGAGAAGAAAAGCCGCTCCTCAACCATAGTGACTGACTGAAGAAGCACGTTGCTTATTTATGACAGGCCGTTTACCTTCTACTAACTTTAGGTTGCTAGGTCGTAACTTGCAACATTACCACAATATAATATGGTGCCCAGGACATTCAGGCCTCGTCGGCAACGAACGGGCTGATGCTCTAGCTCGTTGACTTGCCCATGCCGAAACACCCACACAAAATGTTGGAACACCAGCGTTTGACATGCCAAAAATACACCTCCCCATACAAATCCTTAAACGGGGAAGAGGCCACAAGCCTCACAAAAATCCAGACCGACGTTTATCCGCACCTCCTAAAGCTTTATGCACTCTACCCTACACAATATCAAGCTAGATAGCTGTGGTGTGGCGGTAGACCAACCCTTACCCACATTTCACGGATGTGTGAAAGAATGCCACCAGAGTTAGCTATTCAGCCTAACAAAAACTAACGATTAGCGGAGCAGCGGAAGGTACAGCTACAGCTCGCCAGTTCAAACCTTGGGGCACAGAGGACACTCCTCCAGCAAGTCCAGCGGGCAGCCAAGGCCAGTGGAGCCCTGGACTAAGGGGGCCACCCATCACTCTTCGACTCCTTTCCGCCCACTCTGTGTCTAAAATTTTACTACTACTACTACTACTACTACTACTACTACTACTACTACTACTCACTAGCAAAGAGGGTATTAAAGATCCTTATAGTATTAAACTGAATGTATTTATGTTTAAAGGGGTAAACATCATTCACTATTCTGCGGTCGCTAAGTGCAAGTACCGGCTATACTATTATAAAAATTCATTTGTGGTGGAAATTGCTGCACCTAACCATGGATATGTGTAAAGGCTGTCTTGATAGATCATTCTTGTAGCCAAAGCACTAAAAGTTCGCACCTTTAAGTGTCATGCACTTAATTCTTTTTATTACTAAGCTCCAGAGTGAAAAATATGCTCCTTGTATGCATAATAAATTTTAACTATTATTTAACAATACATAAATTCCTCGAACTAGCAGAAATGGTAGCGTTTTTTGCATTAAATCTTTCCATACCAATGAGTTCGCAGGTGCGTCACATTTTATGTTTTTCATATCTTTGAAAATGCATTCTATTTCTGATATTTTGTACATAACTGTATTTGATATCTTGCATTATATTGTGTAGTGTGTGTCTGTATTAAATAATCTTGTTTGATCAGAGCAAAACGAGACAAAGGACAGCAAAGAAGGTGGGACGAAGACTGTCTTCGTCCCATTTTTTTTTGTCGTCCTTTGTCTAGCCCGTTCTCATACCTTAGTGTATTAGATAAGCCTTGATGCTTACACTTCCACTAAGCATTGTGCTGTTGTTTTGTGGTTTCCAGCAGTTTCTTCTTTATTCTAAAGCATGTACCTATAATGAATCCTTACAAGGTTTGACAGTACGGAAAAGTAAAATAGATAATCACATGAGACCTCATTTAGTTGCATTGTCTTTTCCACATTTGTTAGACCGTTTAACATGCTGAAAGGAGTTTCTATTTTGTTTTTTAGGTCTCTGCACTATTCTAACTTCAGTCACGATATCTAGATCGGCAGATTTTTTTTTATCAGCATGTATACTTGTTGTTATAGGCAGTATTCATGTGTGGTTTGTTGGCTTTATAACATAGGATGGCAGTAAAATATTGTTTCTTGAAGCTGATGCGGGCCTTTTTTTTTTTTTTGAAGCAGAGCTGCAGCATTGAAATGCACTGAAGCACCTTGGTTAAGTGCTTGAATGCATTCTACTATCTCTGCCTCAATGTGCGTGCATGCACGTAAACACATGTGCATGCCCACATATACACACACTACACATACCGTCCAAAATACATCCGCCACAGGATCCCATTCTGGATGTCCAAGGGATGTACAAATTAGCTTTTTTATATATGCACGGGAACTCCGATGGAGATCTCTTGGAGATTTGTGGCCATCCACTGGATGTCCGTTAGATCGGAAACCGATATCCATAAGACATTCGACGGATGTACGTGGTTGCTTGGGAAGCCTGTGTGCTTTGTATTTAAAAATTACACAAGAAATTCTAGTGTAACCGAAGCCAAAAAGAAAACTGGATGGGACATGCTGCAAAAACTATGTTGAACCCTTTCAGGGTCAATGACGTAAATAAACGGCGCCGTGAACAAGTCCAAAATGGTCGATGCCGTATATTTACGGCGCCGTCTGCAGATTTAAAATGCGCGCCAATTTCATAACTTTTTCTTTTCTGGCATGTGCTGCCACTATGTGAGAATACAGGGAATTTTTTTCTCGCACCTCCCTCTCTCGGTTTTCATTGCATGGTTTGTTTTAGAGCTAGTTTGCTCCAGCACGTCTACATACTGCCACTCGAGCATTGGCATGCACACATGGCCAGGCACCTGTTTGGGTATTGTTCTGCGGGTGGTTTCGGCTTCTTGCACTCGCAAAACTAATGGCTATCTCTTTACTAATCGCTCAAAGGGCGACCGCCTGTTTAGTGCTCACAGAGGAGCACAAAGGAAGATTGCCGCCGTGCATGCGTTTCTTTTTCTCTTTTTGGATACTCGCGAAAAATAATTGCCTCTGGTTGGCGATAAGATGAAGATTAGCAGAAGTTTGTCACACGTTTTGCTTTTTTGACGGGCACACAACCAGTTTTCTTGAGTGCGCTCACCTGCGCAGTTCAATTACGCTATGATATTAGTATAAGAGCAGGAACATTTGAGACTTGCAAAATATTTTCGTGCGCGCATTTTCTAAGCCTTATGTGTAAACAATGCATCAAATTTTTAATTCTTATAAGTTTATTTGCTTTTTAACTGTTGTTACTCATGAGTAAACAGTACATACATAGCAATGCAAAATATTTTTTCTCACTTTACAGTCTCCCTAGAAAAATTACGGTAAATTTTTTTCGAAATAGGTCATTCAGAATTGGAATCTGCAAAAGATTGACTCTGGGCGGTTGCATATGGCGAAAAAAATAGACTCTGAAAGGGTTAATACATACATAAAAACTGTTCTATGATATTTTTAATTCAAGAACAAGTATCGATAACATGAACTATTTACATATGCCCGACTACGCGTCTATAAGAGTTGATCACGAACTCAAAGTGAAAGAAACTTTATGTAGAACTAAAGTGCCTAGTAAGTCCTTTTTCCCCAATACAAGTCAAGACTGTAATCAGCTATCAAGTGATATTGTGAAAGTAACTTAAAATGATATGTTAGTACAGCCGCTTCATGACGTAATAGTAGTATAGACATGAACATGTGGTGTTTTATCCTATGTTGCCTGTATTATGTATCTTTTTTTAATGTACCCCCTTTATTCTGTAAATAAAAAATCAAATGCACGATACAGGCTCGTTGAGGGCCACCACATTTGGTGCGTCATAGGTGCCAAAATTAGAAGTAGTGGCACCTACGTGAACATCCAAAATCAAATTTGAACTGCGCACCACGGTCACATTCAGTAGGCGAAGCGTTGTGGGCATGGCCCGCTCTGCCATAGCCTTTGCATTGCAAGTCATTGAAAAAGGAGTAGGTGCACTGCATAGGGGGCGTTTGCCAATAGCTCTGCTTCTACTGAACGCATCGAAGTACTTTTTGTGGCAAAGTATCTCTGACATAGTCTATTTTAAATTCAAATGCATTTCTTGACTTCGATAAAAGTTGTTCAGGGCCCTCTTAGTATTTCAATTTGCTCAAGAAATTTGTTTCTGCACTGACCACAGTGTCTCATGCCAACGATTTTTGCCAGAGGATGCAAGGCGAAAGGCACTTGACGCATAGGTTTATGCTATTCATTTTGATTGTTTGGGCTTGGAGATCACACTGTATGTTTTCATGTCTTACATGTAACCAGTACTTTAAAAAAAAAAACAAGTTTTAAACACTGAGGTCTCAGCTGTGTGAAATGTAAAAAACTTAATACCACAATTTTCACCGTCATATCGCCTTGGGCCCTGTTGAGATTCAGGTTCTTTAACCTCTCCGTGCATGCTATTATCCCTAGTTCTTACCTAAAATGGCCAAATTATTTTTGAGGGCTCTAGCTAAAACCCAGTTTACTTCCTCAGAAAGAATAAATTCGCTTCTGCTTGCACTGTTACATGGTTTGTGTGCAGCCATCTACCAAATGCATGACTAAGCGCCGAGACGAAACTAGGCTCGTCCATGGAGGAAGCTGCAGCTACGCAAGTTCCGCTTGCCGCCGGAAGCCAAGAAGGGGGTGAGTGGGGAGGAGCATGGAGGAGGAAGTCAGGTTGGCAGTACTTAACCTGGTCGGCGGAAACGTGTATGGAAGGGCTTTAGTCCATGGCATTGCTGGCAAGTACCATTGATGAGCCGGGCTCGCCCTTGATCGTTTTTACCAGCAATGCGTGGCCAAACACAGTAGGTCCAACGCATAACAGAGGTTAAAGATGTTCCTTCGTACTGGACAGGCAATAGCGCCTTACCTATTTGCAGGATATTGCATTTCAATTCCGTCATATGAGAGAAAATATTTGAGAGAATTTTAACTTGTGCAAAACGTATTACAGCTGTTTATCGGTACACAGGAGATGAGCGTGCACAAAACTGGGGAAGCTATCACTTGTCATTGCCATCAACTACACCACATAGAAATAATACTGCAGCAGATAAGTTTAAACTTTCTGTTAGTGCAAAGGCATCGGCAACCACAATCATTAGCGTGTACTATTTTTTGTTTCTTTTTTCATGAGCAGCGCACTACCAGCGCTCCACCACCTAACAACATCTGTCAAAACATGGCTACGGTTTGTGGGAAGGCCAGAATCCAAAGACAGCTTTCGCTACTGCTGAACAAAAGAGTTTTGTTTGGAAGCAGCATAAGTCCTCATTGGGTGAGTGAAATGCAAAAGCATCGCAAAATTCAAAGCAAGTCAAGAATGAGGAGGCACAATGAAATTACCTACATGGCCATATTGATCTTTTTATAGGCCCAAGTTCATTACTAGGATTGCCTAGTCACAACACTGCTGAGTTGCCACACTGCATTGCCTTCTGATTTGTGTCTCACTAATGGTAACAGAATTAACAGCCAAGAATGCTCAATATAGCTGCCTTGACTGCAAAATCGATATTTCACTTGAATTAATGTAACACATCATTGGAATATGTGCTTGTGAGTGCTCCACCTGATCAGCTACTTCATGTCTTCATATAAGAAAAATTATGTTTGAACAGTCTGCCTCTACGCCTAACTGCTCTATATTTGAGGAAACAAAGAACAATACAAAATTATGGCGTACCCCCCCCATTGATTGCAACTGTTCTGTAACCTCCTGCTGCGCCTACTTGACCGCACATTGTTATTGTACATTGCTGAGTGGAATTAATAAAATGTACGCTTCCGAAGGATTCAGCCAGGCACTATATGCCTAGAGCAGCATATGTAACCATGAACTTGCTCAAAGCCAAGCTTGTAGCAGTAGATGGACGCTCATTATGTCCGCATCGCATTAGTACTTACAAATGACGCGCCAAAAATGGCGACTGAAAGCGCGCGCCTACAAATATGACGCACCGACCGTTTCCTTCACCGCACAGCGAATCGCGCATGTGCTATGCGCAAAAAAAGCGATTATGAAATAAAATCAACTTCATGGAGCAGTAAATTAGCCAAAAAGCACCAAGGACACGCAAGCAACGCGATATGGAATTAGGCTAAGCTAAGAGGGCGCGTTCTGCATACAAGTGTGCAACTTTCTCGCAAAGGTGCCCCTCACAACAACGCCGTCGATTGTTTGGAAGAGATCATGACAATATCATAAAGGTCTAAGCAGAATTACTAACATTACGTTAAGTGAAACGAACAATGGCTTCTGCGACTTGCGACGCCACTTCAAATTTCGGCCGCACCGCTGTTTTGAAACGCACCTTTAACGTAGTCTTCTGTGTCCGACTCCACATCTCCGTCATTGTCATTCGCCTTCTGCAGCTTCTTTTCCTTGCCGACCTAAAATGTAGCACACAAATTTGGTTCAATATGGACGGCATGGAAGCCTACTTCGACACTGCCTTTTTTATAAGCCTAGTTTTTGCCCCTCGGGCACGGCGGGCTTGGAAAAGCGCAATTCCAAGCCCGCTTCGTGCTCGCTTGGGTCATATTTAGTAAGTTGTGCTTCTGCCAATGGCTTGCTGTTTATATAACCTGGTTTCTACGCAAGAATTTATGCACACGATGTCGTAACGCAAGCCAAATAAAAAAAAAGAGGGGGGGGGGGGGTACGAAGACCTCAAACCGGCAAACTAATATTTTTTTTTCTTTTGGATGCGCATCGATTATAGCGGCAAACAGAATACCTTAGATGGCTTTGCAGGTGCACCTTGAGTCTTCTTGAGCTTCATGATGAGAATCTTCCCGCCTAGTCAACAATTTACACAAGACTGACTTGCAACCACGCGGTTCAAAAACTTTTTGTCAAGTCGGCGTCTCGCCGGGTTGCCGGGTCTCGCGAGGAGGCTCAATGTGGCTTGACGAACCTCTCAGCCTGTCTCAGCTTTCCGAGCCGGAGCCTCCAATCAAGCCAACGCTTTTCGGGCGTTGTCTATGCGTGCGTGTGTGTGTGTGCTTATATATATATATATATATATATATATATATATATATATATATATATATATATATATATTAACCTCTAAGTTTCTGCCTCATATGTTAGCACTGCGAGAATGCAATGATTGTACACTTTTCAATGACAATGGTAAGCTTCCAGTCAGGATTTGGTAATGCCTGCCGTATGGACTCCAACCAATTTTTATTCTTCTTTATACTTCCTTCTCATGATCAGGGTTCCCTATCATAGAGTTGCTGAGAAACTCTATGTTCCCTATAATGATATAGATATAGATGGACAAACGATAATAGGCAAGCGTGCTCCTGGACAGACTCTAGAGGCTGACTGGCGAGCCTCAATTCTAGTTCACTCGACAGGCTATTGAACAATGGTTGCCGTGATATTCGCCGTTGATCCTTACTCCTCAGCCTTAATTCCCAGTCTAATTAAAAAGCCTAATAGCTTGAATACTTCTAAGCATGCAGTGGAAAGATTGTGTCTCTTTGCCTGACTCCTTTCTTGATAGGTAACTTTCTACTTTTCTTGTGGAGAACCCGGTTCCACAGCTACCGGCCGGTAGTTATATATATATATATATATATATATATATATATATATATATATATATATATATATATATATATATATATATAAACTAACAAAAGAAATTAGCTGCGAAACTGAAAAAGTCTCACATTTCAGGATATCTAGTTCCCGATCAAATGACCACAGGTGTACGTATAGCAGATGCCACATGCAAATCACAGAAAGTGTATACATCCGGCCGAGTGAACCAGTGGTTAGAAGGAAACTTTCTGCTACTGAGAGAGTCATAGTCTATGCTGTCTGTCAAAAGGTATGACCACGGTAGTTATGAGTGAGTGAGTGAATATGCGCACCCGGCTAATCCCACGACGGGACTGATGACCGCCCCGACGATGGCCACTCGGGACGGCACTTACATGATTGTTTTGTGAATACGGGCCCTTGTGAAACTAAGGGATATATTGTGGCATTAATGCACCTATTCTCAAAATTACTTACGCTAGAATTGTTCGTAAAAGCACATTCCAGCCAGTGATAGCGGATAGCCAAGGCGACCGGCCAATGGCTACGGTGGTAACAGAAGGCGCGCATTGGCGCTAGCATCAACGTACTGAGGGCGTCTAGCTGGTGGCGTCTGTATTAGGCAGACACCACCAGACACCTCAGGCATAGGTTAAACCCAGGTCCTGGTTAGACCACGGAGAAAGGAAATAAACTCCTCTTCCTCCATGGGCAGACAACTCGACGAAAGTCGCGAAGGCGGTGGCCGCTCTTTCATACCTCAAACAAACGACATGAATCACAATTTTGAGAGCGAGTATCGTTGCGCACAATCGCGGAAGATCTGTTACTGAACTGATCTCACGTCGCACCCGCGACCATATTAAGGGGCATGCTCGTTTCGCTTAACGTGTTCGAAAAAAAAAAAAAGCGCTTCATACGTACGGGCACAGAAAACACTGTTTTTGCTCTGTTCTTCCTCAAATTTTGCAGAAGGATCGCATTTTTGGAGTCTATGTCGTTCAGTGTAACACTTGGCACAGTTAATTGCCTAGTTATTAAGAAAAGTTGCAAATTTGCCTTCGTTTATGAGGATGAGACCTGATTCCGCTACAACGCAGGCATAAACTTCTGTCACCGCCTGCGGCAGCTGCGGAAAGCAGCGTATGGCTGCCGCGTGTTCCAGAGGAGCGGGCAGCACGCGGCAACCGTCACGGCCGCTCAATGGAAACGCATGCAACCGTCCCTGACCGGTTATTTTCTGTATCTGCCGGCAGGCGACGATACAAGTTTATGTTTGCGCTGTCGCGGCAGCAGCTTGAAACCCCGTAAACGAAGACAAATTTGTGCTTTTTTTAAAAAGAGAACCGTGCAATGTCTTATACCGGTGTCACATGACCACTCTCGATCGCGATCATGCCCGATCCGGATCGAAGTTCTAGACCGCGATTGGCTCCCTCACGCAGTTTGCGCAAATTTAATGAACCAATCACAACCGAGAAATTCGATCCGGATCGGGCTTGATCGCGATCAAAAGTGCGCCGTGTGACACGCGTATTACAATGAACGACGTAGACTCAGAAATGAGACCTTTCTGCGGATTTCTATCAAGAACAGTGTTTGGTTAAACCGTGACCATACCTGGTCAACAGCGTTGGTCAAAACATGGGGTAACACATGGAGTAACCCAGTGGCGTAGCCAGAAATTTATTTCGATGGGCTCTCCGCCGAAACTACCACTCCTCCTCCTTCACCTCTCTCTCTCTAAAAACTAAAATTTCGTTTACGAATTGATGCATTTATGTAATGTGTGTGGATGAACTAGCTGGTAGATGACTTGGAAAAACTAACAGCACGAAAAACATGGCCATACAAAATCAAGACAGCGTTGTGTGTCTTCTTGTTTGCAGGCCAGGCTTGTTGCAGTTAAGGTAAAGTGGAGATAACCGTTGCTTGCCAGCCAGACCTTCTAGTATATGGTACGGCCACGGCTATGCGCAGGAGAGGGCGGACACTATTTTGCAAGTTTCCTACCCATTGCGCTTTCGGCGTTGTGGGCATGCTATATTATTCTAGATTTAAAAATAAAGGAGCGAAGCTTTGCGCTAGAACTTCGTTAGTATCATATGATGCAACTTTCACTCACTTTTGGTGACCTATAGCTACTGTCCGACTTGTTTGAAGAGATATTTGGAAGTAACTTGCGCGCTCATGGTATTGTACTCATCGTGCACGCGACGCATATTGTTTTTTGATCACACTCGAGAACTTATGAGGCAGACAGTCCGAAGCAGGTATGCTTCATGTTTAGAAGCCTTTGTGAATATGACGGCATCCGTAGTTCGCAGTAAAATAAGGGAAATCCGAGAGATTTGAAAGCGTCGTGTAATTCTGACACCTGTTTATTCTAAAAATTGCCGAGGCGTTTAGTTAGGATGGACTCTCCGCAGCAAGCAGCTCGTCTTACGATGGGGTAGGCGAGCCTCAGCTATAGGTGACGGGTCGCAGCCTTCTGGCGTTGAGCGTTCGGGCAGTGACGAGACGCTCTCAATACATGTCAATAATTATCCGCCAACTTCGTTCTTGACGCCTTTTATGCGCGTCTCTCCCCCTTCCTCCCCTCCTGTTCATTACTTCACTCCCCTTAAAATTCTTTCCGTTAGTCACTGTCACATTGTTCAACATTCCCCGAGTTGTTGAACGGCTCGGTGGCCACTGACATTCCTATGTTTCTGTTTCTGTGCGGACTTCGAGACCATTTGCCTACCCCCTTGCCACGTTTGTTGTGGCGGTTTCTTAGCTTCCCTGGCCCAGCACTCCCGTCCTTAATATATTTTGCCGTATACGCAAATAAGCGTTCTGTAGGTCTTTCTATATTGTCCTGTTTTCATTCTTAACAGCGTGTACAAACTAGCCTAACAGCAAGCTCTTCAGTTTACTGACGTTATGAAAGTCAAGAGACAATGGAAAGAAAAAGAAAAAATGGGGGGGGGGGCTTATTATGCGTATCCTGGACAAGCAAGTCGCATTATTTTCGGAATGCTTTTCTTCCGCGCAGCGTGGTCGACGTTCGGCCAAGTGCCAGAAATGAGAAGCTCTTCGACGACACGAAGGCCTGGTTGGGAGCAACAAGGCCCCCAAGTTTTATGCACGCGCTCGTCCAATCTTTATATGCGTATGGAATTTTTAGCGCTGATTCCCCCTCAGCAGTTATGGTAAACAGGATCCGGAGTGAGGTACAGGCGCGCCATGGGTGGGGCTGCAATTAATGTTCTGTGCATGGGAGAGGGGATATGGCCCCCATGACACCTCTACCCCCCCCCCCCTCGGGCCGCCACTAGCCCTCGCCTTGCTTTCATCCATGTCGCTCTTTCGGAGCCCACATCCTGAAACTTTGTTCCGTGGGAAACGGGGGAAGGGGAAGGGGGAAGGGAATGAGGGTTCCTGAAGTGGAGAAGCGCTGAACTACGCTTGACGCTGTTGCGTACTCCAGGGTAGCGTATCGTACTGCTCCCGAGTTGTAGCGACGCCTGCCTATTGAAGCTCTACCGACGTTACTCATTGGGTAGCGTGGCGTTGTCGGCGGGCTGCAGGCATCTGGTAGACCATGGCGACCAAGCAAGGGCTTGACGATTTCTAGTGCGAAACTTGCACGGTTTATTCAAAAGTTGGTGAAAGAAAATGAGAAGAGCATGAAGTGATCAAAATACATTTCGGAGCCCCTTAAATAGGTTCTCTACAATCGTGGGAGGGATCTTGCTTCCGTCGACGTCACGTGACCGGCACAGAAAGTCTGCTGCAAGGAGGAGGCCGTCCCACCTCCTGGAATTGTAGACGCTTGTCCGTCTCTTTTGCGCGTTGCTGGTTCGCGGAAGTTCTCCTGTAGACCTCTAAATTCGCGCACACACACACACACACACACACACAAAAGAGGCCTGTAAACACTGCGGGGCTTCCGCCAGACCGGCAGACACTCGAAATGGTCATGGCGAATTAGGAAGTCACGCTTCATTTCGACGAGGCAAGGTGTCGGGTGAGAGAAATTTCTTTTTGCACGTGGTGCGGGACGCCAACCGTAGCAGGAGCAGTCACGCCTTATTTCGACGAGGCATGGTGAGAGAAGGTCAGGTGAAATCCCTTTGTGCACGTGGTGCCAGACGCCAACCCTAACAACGCCCAGCAGGCGGCACCACTTACTCCTTTTCACCCACTCGACGGTTAGCCCAATACGCAACATTAATATAGGTGGAAGCTTGGGAGCTTTCATAAATAGTTACATGGGGGTATATACCGGGGTAAGTCACGTATGGCCGTCTCAGAATGACTACAGATGTTTAACAAACTGGACTTCTGAAATACAGCGTCACGTATATATGCACAGTAACAGGCAAACTATTTTTCTCGGCAACTATATACTGCTGTAAACATTCGCTTACTCACTAACTAAATTAATAAGCACTTTGTCTACCGCAAAGGCAAACCCGAACACATCTCACTGGATGACCGCTGACACTCGCTGTCGGAACGCTGGCATGATCCAGAGCGGCGGCAGCGGCGAGCGAATCGCTCTTTGTGCTGCCTCTCGCTTCAACGCGGACTAGGCGCGCGAGAGCACAGCGCACAGGAAGCCATCAGCTATCGCCAGTCGGTTAGCCTTCGAACCCAACGCAGATTGCCCCCCCCCCCCCAGATAGGACGCGCGCGACCGCCGCTGTAGGAGTAGATGTGCACCAGCCTGCCCCTACCCCACTTTGCGCGCACCCCCTTCGCCACCCCCCTTGCGAGCGCGAGAAGACACCGCCACCTCAAGCTACCATCCTTCTAGGCTTACCCTTGCAAGGTTTCCCTCACGCCTACAGTATAGAGGAGAACCTTTCTAGCCCCTATACCTACAGCATACGGCGTGCGGCCGCAAAGTTATCGCACTTGGACTTTATCACGGCGACACCTTTGACGGTCATTTGCCTGGAATGTCCATATAATTGCTATCGCAGTAACATATGTATGTGTGAAGTGTAGGAAGCCGGACGTGGTAGAGGTAGAGCGGGGATTGGAGTGCTTAGAAAAACGTGTATATATTTTACGGCGAGGAGTGAGGTTTAAAATATATTTACACCTTAAAGAACCCCAGGTGGTCGAAATTTCCGGAGTTCTCCACTACGGCGTGCCTCAGAATCAGAAAGTGGTTTTGGCACGTTAAACCCCATAATTAAAAAAAAGACTAGGGTATTTACAAGGCATCCACTGGCATGCAAGGCATACAAGATGGAAGCCAGTCTGCGCGACATCAGCGAGTGTCGTCTCCTGTACTGTCCTCAGCTTCGTCTCTGGCAGCGCTTGGTATATATTGTTACGGGAAGGAAGAAGCGTGCGTCTATCTACAGATGGCTTTTAATGGCTGAGCCAGCAAGCGTAGAGCAGCGATAAAGCTACACTCTTCTTCGTCATCTCCAAGGCCACCATCATCGTCCTCCTTTTCCCACATTACCGACTGTGACATCACCCCCGTCGGAAAAAGCACCTTATTGGTGCGGCTCATCGGTCTGAGAAAGGTAGGATTTGAGGCACCTGACGTGGATGATGTCAGAGAGAGGTGAAGGCACCGTGGCATCCAGCGGAGACACTTCATATGTGACAGGGTCACCTGGCGAAGGATGCGGTAAGGGCCGTAGTACCGCGAGAGGAATTTCTCCGAAAGACCAACACGCCGAGTTGGATACCAAACTAGCACAAGAGCACCTGGTTCGTAGTGCACGTCGTGATGGCGCTGGTCGTAACGGCACTTCTGGCGTGTCTGTGAAGCAGAAAGACGAATGCGGGCAATCTGGCGTGCTTGGGTCGCTGTGGCTATGACATACCGAGTGTACTCTGTCGGCGAGTCGAGTGTGGTCGAAAGGAGAGTCTCGAAAGGCAAAGTCGGCTCACGGCCGAAGAGGAGATAGAAGGGTGAATATCCAGCGAGGAATTGTAGGCGAACGAAGTCGCGATGATCGGAGGAAACATACATTGCTAACATGTCAGTTAATGTGCGGTTCAGGCGTTCGGTAAGACCGTTAGTTTGAGGATGGTAAGCGGTAGTAAGTTTGTGTTTAGTAGCACATGATCGAAGTAGGTCGTCTATGACTTTGGCAAGAAAGTATCTGCCACGATCGGTGAGAAGTTGACGAGGTGCACCGTGGTGCAAGATAACGTCGTGAAGCAAGGAATCAGCGACGTCTGTGGCACAGCTGGTCGGTAGGGCTCTAGTAATGGCATAGCGAGTTGTATAGTCCGTAGCGACGGCAATCCACCTATTTCCGTCATTTGATATAGGGAATGGTCCGAGAAGATCAACGCCAACGCGAAAAAAGGGGTCGGCCGGTATATCCAAAGGCTGCAGCAGTCCGGCGGGAGGCACAGCTGGTCTTTTCCGGCGTTGACACGACTCACACGCGGCAACATAGCGCCGGACGGAGCGGTTGAGACGGGGCCAGAAAAACCGTCGCCGAATTCGGTCATAGGTCCGCGTGACGCCAAGGTGTCCAGCGATGGGAACGTCTTGCAGTTGCTGCAGTACAATCTGTCGCAGATGAGACGGAATGACGGTTAGGAGCTCGGGCCCGTCGGGGTGCATGTTGCGGCGATACAGGATGCCATCTTGTAGTACGAACATGTGAAAGGATTGGTCAGACGGATCAGAGAGCAGGCGTTCGATAATGGGGCGTAACGACTCATCGCGTCGTTGTTCAGCGCCAATGTCTCGCAAGGCAGAGAGCGAAAGAACGCAGATCGGTGCGACATCCACTAAACTGTCCGGTACATCGACGGGATGACGAGACAGGCAGTCGGCGTCCTGATGTAGACGACCCGACTTGTAGACCACAGTGTATGTGTATTCCTGTAGCCGTAGGGCCCAGCGACCGAGGCGTCCGGTGGGATCCTTGAGGGAGGAAAGCCAACAAAGGGCGTGGTGGTCGGTTGTAACTGTAAATGGTCGACCATATATGTAGGGTCGGAACTTGCCCACCGCCCAAATGAGGGCGAGACACTCGCGCTCAGTAATCGAGTAATTGCGCTTTGCGGGAGAGAGGAGGCGGCTGGCGTAGGCGATGACGCGGTCGTGCCCACATTGGCGTTGAGCTAAAACTGCGCCGATGCCGTAGCCACTGGCGTCAGTGCGGATTTCTGTCGGAGCGGAGGCGTCAAAATGGGCAAGAACAGGAGGTGTGGTGAGCAGCGTGATGAGCTGCGAGAAAGCAGACGCCTGTTCAGAACCCCAACAGAAAGGAACGTCTTTCTTCAGGAGGTCAGTCAGGGGACGGGTAACATGGGCGAAATTTTCCACAAACCTGCGGAAGTACGAGCAAAGGCCAATGAAGCTGCGAACATCTTTGGCACAAGTTGGTACGGGGAAATTCTGCACAGCATGAACTTTAGCGGGGTCGGGACGAATGCCTGACGAATCGACGAGGTGTCCGAGCATGGTTATTTGGCGGTGACCGAAGTGGCATTTGGATGAGTTGAGCTGTAAGCCAGCGGTGCGAAAAACAGAAAGAACAGATGAAAGTCTTTCAAGATGCGTCGTAAAAGTTGAAGAGAATACGATGACGTCATCTAAGTAGCACAAACAGATGGGCCATTTCAAACCACGTAAGAGCATGTCCATCATCCGTTCAAAGGTCGCCGGAGTATTGCACAAGCCAAAAGTCATTACCCGGAACCGATATAGGCCGTCTGGTGTGACGAATGCGGTCTTTTCACGGTCCATTTCATCCACGGCAATTTGCCAATATCCAGAGCGAAGGTCTATATATATAGATGAAAAATAAGTGGCACTGTGGAGACAATCCAGAGCATCGTCAATGCGGGGAAGTGGATATACATCTTTCTTGGTGATCGTGTTTAGATGACGATAGTAAACGCAGAATCGCCAGCTGTTATCCTTCTTTTTGACGAGAACAGGGGACGCCCACGGGCTGGAAGAGTGTTCAATAATCCCTTTGGCAAGCATCTTGTCAACCTCGCTCTGGATAACGTGTCGCTCAGAAGGCGACACCCGGTATGGGCGTCGGCGACCAGGTGCTGCATCGCCGGTATTTATACGATGCTTCACGACCGTAGTTTGACACAAAGGGCGATCGTTCAGGTCGAAAATGTCGGAGTAGGACTCGAGGAGGCCACGGAGCTCTGCGGCTTGTGGGGTTGAGAGGCCTGGTGCAATCATCTTTGTAAAGTCCTCGGTCGGGGCTGATGCAGAAGGCGCAGAATGAGCAAATGTGGCACTCGTGCGTCGGTGACAACGTGGCTAGAGACATGCCTCGAGGAAGTACTTGTGGGCACTGTCCAAAATTTAGGATGGGAAGACATGTCTGATTGTCCGCAACAGAAACGATAGTGTGCGGGAAGGAGACATTGTGAGAAAGCAGGACTGAAGTCGCGGGAGTAAGGACATAGTCTCCGTCAGGTACAGGTGGGCAGGCTAAGACAGGGATGCAGGTTGCGGCAAGAGATGGCACGCGTATAAAATCCGCGGAACAAAGCTGAGTTTGAGCTTGAGCAGGAAGGTCAACGGAGACAGGTAGTGTTAGATCAAGTTGTACAACGCCGGCGGAACAGTCAATCAGAGCAGAATGGGCGGCCGAAAAGTCGAGTCCGAGGATAATATTGTGAGGGCAACGTTCGAGCACACTAAACAAAACGGACGTGTGGCGACCGGCGACACTGACACGAGCAGTACGCATTCCAAGTACAGCCGGAGTTCCACCGTCGGCGACCTGGAGCAGACGAGTCGGAGCAGGAGTCAGTACTTTCTTCAAGCGCATTCAAAGCTCCGCACTCATGATGGAAATTCTGGCTCCAGTGTCGATGAGTGCTGTAACGGGCAAACCATCCACGTCCACGTCCAGAAGGTTCCGATTAGTAGGCAGGGTCAGCAGAGGAATTTCAGGCCGGGGTTCTAGAGCAGCGTCACCTCCAGGAGCTGCCCCAGTTAGTTTCCTGTCGGAGAGCGGTGACGGTAAGCTGGGGATTGAGAGCGACGCAGCTGGGGCGAACGGGAGCGGCGGCTATGTGGTGATGGCGAGCGGCTGGTCGCGGTGGCTCGAGCGTTGTCAGGAGCGTCTCCAACATCGGTGGAGAGTGATGGCGGGCGAGGATTCAGTGGGGAGCGGCGGTAGGCGGGAAAGCTTGGTTGAGAGTGGGACGGCCAGGAACTTCGACAGTGGCGATCGCGAGATGTGGCCCACACGTCCAAAGTAAAAGCAGATGGGTCTATCGTCATGTGTGCGCCATTCGGCCGAGTTGCAATAGCTCGGATATGGACCATATTGGCTCCGGTGAACAGGGGCAGAGGCAGCAGACGAAGCAAAGTCAGGACGGCTGGCAGAGCAGATGGACGGAAGGCCCACATTGGCAAGTTCTTGGCGAATTACCGACTGAATTAGAGACACAAGCGGCCGGGAATCGTCAAAGCACCGCGTCACTGGCGTGGCAGGAGACGCTGCTTCGATTTCTCGCCGAACGATACGTACGACGTTCTCGCAGGAGGTTGGCTCAAGCGGTGGACAACTTCGCACGTCGATGAAGCTGCGCTATTAGGTAGACGCGTAAACTGTTGAACTATGCGGCGACTCTTCGCGTCTTCAAAGCAGCGACATTCGTTAATGATGTCATTGACCGTTGCTACGTTCTTGTAAACAATCAGGTTAAACGCGTCGTCCGCGATGCCTTTTAAAACGTGGCTGACCTTGTCTGCCTCTAGCTGCCATATTGTTATCCACTTTGCGGCAAAGGGCGAGGACGTCCTGGATATACGCCACGTAAAATTTAGTGGACGTCTATACACGGGTCCCAAGGTCCTCCTTCGCAGCACGTTGGCGGCCGACGGGCTTGCCGAACAAATCTCTAAGCTTCTGCTTGCACTGGTCCCAACTCGTAATCTCTTCTTCGTGTGTTTCGAACCAGACCCGTGCCGTTTTCTTGAGGTAGAATATTATATTGGCCAGCATAAGCGTGTTATCCCACCTGTTGTGTGCGCTGACCCGTTCGTAGTTCTGCAACCAGTCATCGACGTCAACGTTGTCGATCCCGGAAAACATGCCAGGGTCGCGAGGCTGGGCCAGGATGACCGTCGGTGGCGACGACAGGGCCGTGGTTGAACTCTCTCCTTCGGATGACATGGCGGCCAGGTTACGACCGCTGCGGAGCTCCGTCTCGCGCAAGTGATCACCCCGCACCTCCACTAAAGATGTTACGGGAAGGAAGAAGCGTGCGTCTATTTACAGATGGCTTTTAATGGCTGAGCCAGCAAGCGTAGAGCAGCGATAAAGCTACACTCTTCTTCGTCGTCTCCAAGGCCACCATCATCGTCCTCCTTTTCCCACATTACCGACTGTGACAATATATATATATATATATATATATGCTTATTTTATGTCCACTGCAGGACGAAGGCCTCTCCCTGCGATCTCCAATTACCCCTGTCCTGCGCCAAACGATTCCAGCTAGCGGCTGCAATATATATATATATATTCCAGAAGAGTAGCCTACCTGCGCCACAGCACCGTCGTACCGGTATGAGCTCGTGGTTGCAGCCTTGGCCGAACGCTTGTGACTGCTACCCAGTCGTCTGCGCCCGTTGCTAATAAATCTCTTAGGAGGAAGTGGTGGACGTGCTGGGTTTCGACCGCCCTGGAACTTCGGAGTCGCACTCTACCCCCATCATGCCCGACGACGCATGCACTCCTCCAACGGCGCCGGCCACCTTGGTCTGTGCCGGTGCCTTGCGTCAGCGAGATCCCCCTATCTTCTCCGGCACAGATGACAAAGACTGAAGATTGGATCTCCTCTTATGAGCGAGTGAGTGCCCATAATCAGTGGGACGATGTTACCAAGTTGAGAAACCTCGCATTCTATCTTACGGACGTTGCGAAACTATGGTTTCTAAACCATGAAGCCGACCTCACTTCGTGGTTGGTCTTCAATACCAGCTTTACCCAAGTTTTCGGTCGGCCAGCAGTACAAAAGCTTCGTGCAGAACAACATTTGCGCACACGATCCCAAGAGGCCGAAGAGAACTTCACGAGCTACATTGAGGACATTGTCGACCTTTGCAAACGGGTGAACGCGTCGATGTCAGAGGAGGGGAAGATCAAACATATAATGAATGGTATTGGGGACGACGCGTCTCAAATGTTATTATCAAAGAGTCATCGCACTGTCGCTGAAGCGATAGAATTGTGTCAGATTTACGACGAGTTGCGCAGGCAACGGCTTCACACCCGACGGCCCACTGCGCCCGCCGACTCTCTGTCAAGCCTCGGAGTCGACGACAACCATGCTGCTCTGTTCATAAAAATTCAGGAATTCGTTCGCGCAGAGGTCGCCCGCCAGCTATCTTTGATATCTTCTGTCCCGGAACCACCACCCGCTTTGCCTCCTATACGATTCGCGGCTTCATTCAAGAGCAAGTATCTCAAGCCGTTCCTCCGGCCGCTGAGCAGACGCCAGTCACTGTACCTCTCACTTACGCTGAAGCAGTTTCCCGATCTTGTCCACGAACGCTCTTGCCGCCCTCTATATATATGCATCGACCGCCGACATTTTTGCCGCCATCTATGCCGCTTACACGACCAACGGCATTTTCCTCCTATGCCGCTACGCGACCGACAGCATTTTCCGACTCCTCAACCAGGACTCAGACCTTACCCCCACCAGTGGCGCACCTTCGATGACCGCCCAATATGTTTTGCTTGTGGTGATGCTGGTCACGCGGCGCGCCATTGTCGTCGTTGCATGCTTCCTCTTCGGAACATCCGGTGAGCGCCACCTTTCCCCGCTCCGCTTTCCTCTTCGCCTTCCAGCCTTCCTACCTCTTCCTTTTCCCCTGACCGCCCAACCGCGTCTACCCGCCGCTCACCACCTCCCCGTCGTCGCTCGCTTTCTCCGATGCGGCGCCGTCCCGTGTCCACCAAGCAGGAAAACTGATGGCCGCAGTTCCCGAGGCACGAACTGCGTCCACGTCGCAATGCCCAAGTCCTCGTCCCTCTCCAGCCAACGTAATTATAGTGTCTGTCGAAGGAATCGCCGTCCTGGCACTTGTAGATACAGAAGCCGCCGTATCCGTAATTTCCGCCGAACTCTGCCGCACACTACGAAAGGTTTTGACGCCTCTCTCCGACTTCTCCCATCGAACCGCGACCGCTGTCTCCAGCCTGCTACTCCAGTGAGGAGTAGCAGGCTAGAGACACGCTCTCCAGGCCGACCTCTCCTCCTTCATTAAAATCTCCTTCTCCAGTCGTGCTAATTGTGGTCATGTTATCCCTGCAAACTTCTTAATCTCATCCGCCTACATAACTTTCTGCCGCCCCTGCTAGGCTTCCCTTCTCTTGGGGTCCAGTCCATAACCCTTAATTACCATCGGTTATCTTCCCTCCTCATTACATGTCCTGCCCATGCCACCCCCCCCCCCATTTCTTTTTCTTGATTTCAACTAAGATGTCATTAACTCGCGTTTGTTCCCTCACCCAATCAGCTCTTTTCTTATCCCTTAACGTTACACCTATCATTCTTCTTTCCATAGCTCGTTGCGTCGTCCTCAATTTGAGTAGAACCCTTTTCGTAAGCCTCCAGGTTTCTGCCCCGTAGGTGAGTACTGGTAAGACACAGCTGTTATATACTTTTCTCTTGAGGGATGATGGCAACCTGCTGTTCATGATCTGAGAATGCCTGCCAAACGCACCCCAGCTCATTCTTATTCTTCTGATTATTTGCGTCTCATGATCCGGATCCGCCGTCACTACCTGCCCTAAGTAGATGTATTCCCTTACCACTTCCAGTGCCTCGCTAGCTATTGTAAATTGCTGTTCTCTTCCGAGACTGTTAAACATTACTTTAGTTTTCTGCAGATTAATTCTTAGACCCATTCTTCTGCTTTGCCTCTCCAGGTCAGTGAGCATGCATTGCAATTGGCCCCCTGAGTTACTAAGCAAGGCAATATTATCAGCGAATCGCAAGTTACTAAGGTATTCTCCATTAACTTTTATCCCCAATTCTTCCCAATCCAGGTCTCTGAATACCTCCTGTAAACACGCTGTGAATAGCATTGGAGAGATCGTATCTCCCTGCCTGACGCCTTTCTTTATTGGGATTTTGTTGCTTTCTTTATGGAGGACTACGGTGGCTGTGGAGCCGCTACAGATATCTTTCAGTATTTTTACATACGGCTCGTCTACACCCTGATTCCGTAATGCCTCCATGACTGCTGAGGTTTCGACAGAATCAAACGCTTTCTCGTAATCAATGAAAGCTATATATAAGGGTTGGTTATATTCCGCGCATTTCTCGATCACCTGATTGATAGTGTGAATATGGTCTATTGTTGAGTAGCCTTTACGGAATCCTGCCTGGTCCTTTGGTTGACAGAAGTCTAAGGTGTTCCTGATTCTATTTGCGATTACCTTAGTAAATAGCTTGTAGGCAACTGACAGTAAGCTGATCGGTCTACAATTTTCAAGTCTTTGGCGTCCCCTTTCTTATGGATTAGGATTATGTTAGCGTTCTTCCAAGATTCTGGTACGCTCGAGGTCGTGAGGCATTGCGTATACAGGGTGGCCAGTTTCTCTAGAACAATCTGCCTACCATCCTTCAACAAATATGCTGTTACCTGATCCTCCCCTGCAGCTGCCTTCCCCCTTTGCATAGCTCCCAAGGCTTTCTTTACTTCTCCCGGCGTTACCTGTGGGATTTCGAATTCTTCTAGACTATTCTCTCTTCCATTATCGTCGTGGTATCTACTGGTACTGTATAAATGTCTATAGAACTCTTCAGCCACTTGAACTATCTCATCCATATTAGTAATCATATTGCCGGCTTTGTCTCTTAACGCATACATCTGATTCTTGCCAATTCCTAGTTTTTCTTCACTACTTTTAGGCTTCCTCCGTTCCTGAGAGCATGCTCAATTCTATCCATATTATACTTCCTTATGTCAGCTTTCTTCCGCTTGTTGATGAACTTCGAAAGTTCTGCCAGTTCTATCCTAGCTGTAGGGTTAGAGGCGTTCATACATTGGCGTTTCTTGATCAGATATTTCGTCTCCTGCGATAGCTTACTGGTATCCTGTCTTACGGAGTTACCACCGACTTCTATTGCACACTCCTTAATGATGCCCACAAGATTGTCGTTCATTGCTTCAACACTAAGGTCCTCTTCCTGAGTTAAAGCCGAATAGCAGTTCTGTAGCTTGATCTGGAATCCCTCTATTTTCCCTCTTACCACTAACTCATTGATCGGCTTTTTATGTACCAGTTTCTTCCGTTCCCTCCTCAGCTCTAGACTAATTCGAGTTCTTACCATCCTATGATCACTGCAGCGCACCTTGCTGAGCACGTCCACATCTTGTACGATGCCAGGGCTAGCGCAGAGTATGAGGTCTATTTCATTTCTAGTCTCGCCGTTCGGGCTCCTCCACGTCCACTTTCGGCTATCCCGCTTGCGGAAGAAGGTATTCATTATCCGCATATTATTCTGTTCCGCAAACTCTAATAACTCTCCCCTGCTATTCCTAGTGCCTATGCCATATTCCCCACTGCCTTGTCTCCAGGCTGCTTCTTGCCTACTTTGGCATTGAAGTCGCCCATCAGTATAATGTATTTTCTTTTCACTCTACCCATCGCCGATTCCACGTCTTCATAGAAGCATTCGACTTCCTGGTCATCATTACTGGATGTAGGGGCATAGACTTGTACCACCTTCAATTTGTACCTCTTATTAAGTTTCACAACAAGACGAGCCACCCTCTCGTTAATGCTATAGAATTCCTGTATGTTACCAGCTATATTCTTATTAATCAGGAATCCGACTCCTAGTTCTCGTCTCTCCGCTAAGCCCCGGTAGCACAGGACTTGCCCACTTTTTAGCACTGTATATGCTTCCTCTGTCCTCCTAACTTCACTGAGCCCTATTATATCCCATTTACTGCCCTCTAATTCCTCCAATAGCACTGCTAGACTCGCCTCACTAGATAACGTTCTAGCGTTAAACGTTGCCAGGTTCATATTCCAATCGCGCCCGCTGCCCGGCTAATGTTAGGACGGTTTGGTCTATGAACTTGTTGGTGCTAGATACTGGCAAGTTCACTGGAACGAAAAGGGAGCGGTAAGACGCGCATTAAAGAAAGGCATGGCATATGGTCATGTTTGTGTTAAGAATTAATGCACTGGATTACAAAAAAGAAGCAGAGAGAAATCGCACGCTGAGAAGACCGATAAACATACAGTGCGACGCAACTTGAGAAATAATATTGAAATGTCCAATAATTTAGAAGACAAAAAAAAAAGATTGAATCTTCGCGACGGCACATCACAGTCGCCGTAGGCGTCGAAATCTCTATAACGAAATTATTTTTGAACAGTTCTGATATTGTCTACGCAACAATGGTTGCTAGCGTACTGTCAAATGCTCATATGCTGCGGCCTAAAGCTTACGGCACGGTGCGAAAAGGCGCTCACAGCGAAAGCAAAACATTGTGCGCGGACATGCATTTAGACGCGCAGTCGGTCGCTGCGAACCCGTGCGATTGCTGCATTGAGGCTTCATTCTGTTATGCCCCAGTTGGTTATACAGACAGCCCACTATAAGAACATATTTCACATAGTTTGCTTTCAGCGTTTGCCTACCTTTCACGCAAGCCGGTTCGGGAGCTAGACTCCATCGCGGCGACCGCGCGTAGTGGCGTTCGCTGTACGTATTCGGTAAAGAAATAGCGTCTGTAAACGATTCTGTGCTTTAAATTTGCCGAAGATTATTATATGGACAGTCAAAAACTTCCCTCGTTTTGAGAGTACCTACATAAATGTCCAGGAGAGCTGCAGCATGGTGTTTTTATTGAGCGCCGTGAGATCAACTTCCGCTTCGGATGCGAGCGCACGTCTTTTCCTGGCGCTCCGTTTCTTTTCGACAGTTACGCGCGCTGTTCGCGTCTCACCATCTTCTGTCGCATATCCTCTTCATCGGTGTCGCTTCGGCCACACGTCGACAAGCCTCGGAAAGGTGCGTTGCTTTCTGGCCGTTTTACGGCCACTTCTACGCGCCAGCGGGCGGCCTTGCTGAGCCTAATGCATGACCATGACTGCGTTGATAACCGAGCCCGGGTGATCGAAGCTACCTCCATCTGACGACCATGAACAACGCCAGGGACAATCAGCTTTGATAACGCCTACCCAAGACTGAGGCCAGGAAGCGGCTACGCCGCGTCCCGAAGGCGTTCCGGAAGCGTCTACCACAGAACGCTCTGCTGGGATGCATAAAGAACGCTGTGGGCATGCTACCGCTGACCAACAACATAGACGCGAACGCCAAAGACGAAAGAACAATAGGGAACCGAACGAACGCAGCCGCAGCCGCCACCGTCGTGATAGAGACCGCTCTGCAAGTCTGTCAACGACGGCCAGTGCGGTATCGAAACGAACGCGGCACGACTCTTTCACGTCATCGACCTACGAAGACACGTCCGCCCCTTCCAGTGACGAAGACGACATGCAAACACACGCACCACCGACATCCTCAAGCCTACAGTCTGATGTGACAACGCCACGTCAAGCAGAGACTGCATTGCACGCGTCTCAAGAACTGTTTTCTTACGCAAACTCAACTGAGAAGCTAGAGACAATTCGAGACGCCACAGCCCTCTCCCAGGACGCATTTGAAGATTGCGGTGACGAAGGAGCGTGGAAAGTGCAACGCCGTAAGCACAACCAAACGCCGCCCGAGAAGGAAACACCGCCAGAAACTTTTGTGCTAGTCGTGAAACCACGGGTAAACGTGGCGCTCACGACTGTACCAGGCAAGGACCTCCACCGCAACTTCGTGATGGCCACACCCGCTGCCGTCAACACCAAGCCTTTGACGTACACGTTGCAACCAGCATCTAACACCATAAGATTGCTCATTCATGACAAGAGGCAAGCAGACGGGCTTCTCAAGCTTTCACACCTAGACGTGAACCACGGACGGATACCAGTACAAGCTTGTATCAGGCACCCGGACAAGACATGTGCCGAGGTGTTATATACAACGTTGACTGCAATGAAACAAAGGCTGAACTCCGGGCAGCCTTGACCTGTGAGCACCGGCGTATCCTTGACGCGCGCCCAATGGGAAAGCGTGGGGCATGTCTAGTGACTTTTGAAGGACGCCACCCCCCTAACAGAGTCGTGTATTACGGCCGCATCACCCGAGTTTCAATTTACGAACCTAAAAGCATCGTGTGTAATCGTTGTCATCGCTTTGGTCACAAAAAGGATGTCTGCCCGCGCGAAGCGGTATGTCCTACAAGCGGCAAGACACACGAAGGTAGCACTACTGGCAATGAATGCAAACAGACGACGCCCAGATGCCGCAACTGTGAAGAAGAAGGTCACACGGCGACTGACCCGAAGTGTCCAGCTAAACTGAAGTCCGACGCAAAAATTGCTAAGAAAATCCGCTCAAGGCCCCGCTCTCGTCGTAGAAGGCACGGCGCACACCGATCGAGAAGCCGCACTAGAACTGTCCAGTGCTATGACGTCAAATCGACGCAGCAGCTACTTGAACGCGAAAACATCTCAACGCAGCCACGTACCATAAAGGAAGCAGTGAACGAGATTGTTTCAAAGAACTGCGCACAACCAACAACGGGATCGAGGAAACGGCTGCAACCTCAACTACGCAGCAGCGCTCAAGCGAACTCAACCAAGTGGAGACAAACCGGCGAGCTCTTCACCTTATACTACACCTATGCTACCTTCACCATCGCAGCTGGTTGATACATCGAAAGACAGCGTAGAAGCTGAGATTGCAGAACTCGCACGACAGAACGTCGAACTGCGGCGGAAACTAGAAGAGAACGAAAAAAAGGCATGCAGCACTGCTCGAACGTGTTCGTGCCAAGCGACAGCAGCAGCCATGCAATCCGCAGGAGCTCACTAAAATGCAAGAAACAACCTCTACTACCACACAGCAGACAGACCTGGCTCTGCTGGTACAACTTTCGCACCCTCTCCTCCAAGCGCAGGAGAAGCACTTCCAACGACAATATGGCTTGCTTCAACAGCGCTTCGCCTCGCGTCAATAGCCACCCGGCTTCGCGTACAGCCCTCGACAGTCCCACTCCACACGTTTTACAGTGGAACTGAAGAGGGCTCGGGACTTGTGCGACAGAACTGAACCTCTTGTTTGACTGTGTCGGACGCCCCCTTGCGCTTTTACTTCAAGAAACTAATGGCACAGATCGGACACTACGACAGTTCAATGGTTATTACCAACCGTCAATAGAGCATATATATATATAGAAACAGGAAACGACACCGAAACCCGCAGCACAATGGTATCGCAAGTGCAGCCGAAGAATTTGTAATACGGGGACATGCGGCTGTCTTTGTCCGCACAGACATTCCTCAAGCGCAGATTGACACTTCTCAGTACTCGACTGCCGTGCAGGAGGTGGTGGCTGTCCGTTGCACGATTGCAAAGCGAAATGCAGTGCTGGTATCGGTATACATGCGCCCTGAAGTTAGCTCCCGTACACGCGGTTCATTCACGTGGATTCGCGCTTTGCGGAGACGTTACCCAAACGACGACTTCCTGATGGGTGGCGATTTCAACGCCAAGCATCCGCAGTGGGGCTATGACTATCACACGCCCCGTGGAACGGCACTCGCAGATGCCACGGAGTCAGCTGACTTAGTGCTCGCAAATGACACCGACTACCCCACCCGCGCCGCCCTGCATAGTGGACAACGTAACACGACCCCAGACCTGACGTTATCCACACCAGCCTATGTGAAAGACTGGCGATGCGATCCGGACGCCTGGGGCAGCGACCACTATCCACTGTGGATTAGTTTGAACGTGGGACGAAAGCGTGCGGCCGGGCGCACTGTGCGCACAATCAGGTGGGATGCCTACAGAAGAGCATTTGCGGAGCAACCCAAGACTTCATCCGTACGGGAGCGGGCGTCACGCGCCCTGCGCAAGGCCACTACTGAGACTGAGGTGAGAGCTGATGCTCCGGCGCCGGCCATACATATGCTAAACCTTTGGGATGCGCGCAAGCGAGCACAGTTGACGTATGAAGCCAATGGCCGACGACATCGCGACCGTGTGCGACTTCGACATCGCACTGCCATCGCTAGAAGATACGCCAAGCGCCTGTATCGGGAACGTTGGAGCCAGCACTGCTCATCATTCAACGAAAGAACTGGCCTCCACAAGGTGTGGCACACGTTCAAGGCTATGACAGGTCAGCGTAAAACACGCAGCGCTATTTCAAACGTCTTGCTCAAAACTAGCCAGTCAGTCAGCCAACTCCAAGATGATGCCGCGAACACGTTTTTTCCCCAACCGTCGACGCCCCCGAACGTCGACATTTAGCGGAAAACGCCGCCAGTGACCGATGAGGGCATCCAGACCCCATTCTCACTCTTCGAGCTCGAACAGGCACTTTCTTCCATCAACGCGCGCAGCGCGCCAGGCTATGACGACGTGACGTGGGCGGCTCTGAGGAATCTGGAAGAATACGCAAAAAACCAACTTCTCGAGGAGATTAACGAAGTGTGGATCAACGGTGAAATCCCGGCAGGATGGAAGCATTCGATAGTCACACCCATCCCGAAACCAAACCAACAGCCAGATGTACTGTCGAACATGCGCCCTGTATCTCTCACACTTACTACGTGTAAGCTAGCGGAGCGAATGGCCTTGACACGTATATCTCACTTTCTAGAAACAGAGGGTCGCTTTCATCCAGCACAGACAGGGTTTAGACCAAACCTTGCCACTCATGACAGCCTCCTACTTGTGAGGGAGGGTGTACTGCGTCGAAAGACAGTCGGTCGCGCAAAGCGACACCCGAGCGTCCTGGTGGCGGTGGACCTCCGTAAAGCTTTTGACACTGTGACGCATGAGGCAATCATCGAGGCAGCTGGGAGGCACGGAATCACGGGCCGCCCCCTCAACTTTGTGCGTTCCTTCCTTCAAGATCGCACTTTTTCCATACGGGTAGACGGAGACGTTGGGAATGTTTACCCAAACATAGTGGGAGTCCCACAAGGCTCCATACTATCACCCCTCCTCTTTAATTTGACTATGATAGGCCTGGCTGAGCGACTGGAGGCTATTTCCGAACTGGGCTTCACAATTTACGCAGATGACATCACGTTATGGACTGCATCACGACCAATTGATGAGCAGCGGGAGACCCTGCAGGCGGCACTTGACGTTATTGACCACTACCTGCCACAAACTGGCATGCGGCCATCTCCAGAGAAGACAACCTATGTGGTGATCCGAGGTTCAACGCAGGACGAAGCAGCCCTCACGCTCACTCTCGCAGGCAAAACGCTGCAGCGAGCGGAAAAATCTGTGCGCGTTCTCGGGATACCTATTGACCGCACAGGCACAGCGGATGCGTGGCTCGCAGACCTTCGTCGGACATGGCACAACACTCTCCACCTCATAAAACGAATCTGTTTCCGCATGGGCGGTGCTGGTACCGACGTGTGCCGAAAGCTTGTTAGTGCTTTGCTGACATCTCGAGCGATATACGGAGCGCGCTGTTATGACCTGCTTGCTCGGCACTGGACACAGCTATAGCGGTACTCCACAGATCAGCTCTCCGTGTTATCACAGGGCTCCCGAAACACACACGTGTCAAGGGGCTACATCGCTATGCGAAGTTGCCTACCCTCCGAGCAACCATCGAAGCATCGAAGGCAGGACACGAGGAACGCCAGAAGCACACCAGACAAGGCAGGATTCTACTGGCCTACATGGGAAAGGATACATCAACTTTGCCACAACTGCCATCCGACATCTCACCGTGGGATGACATTGCTGTCGTCGACACTACACCAACGCCCCGAAACATGGGCGCCCAACATGCGCACCGCCGGGCAGCATTCGCTGCGCGTCATGTGCAGACATTGGCAGACGCACCGCCAAGCCATGAACAAGTGTACACTGACGCAGCTTTCGACCCACGCACCAGCGAGGGAGCAATCGCCTACCACGTAGTGGGTTCTTGTGAGACACATTCTACCTTTACAACTGCTGATGCTGACGACCCAACGGAACTTGAACTCCGCGCAATGGTCTGGGAATTAGATAGAGTTTCAAGCACCACGCAAGCAAAACACATCGATATATACACCGACTCTTAGTATGCGCTGCATGCCTGCAAGTCGCGCCCCACAGCATCATCGGAAGTACTCCTCGTCAAGCAGGCCTTCAGGCGTGCGGAGGCCCACGGGGTCACTGCAACACTTCAGTGGATCCCTGGCCACCAGGGCATCGAGGGAAATGAGAGAGCCCATGAGGCGGCGCGCGCCCTTCTTTCCAACCGCGTCGTCTCCCGGGATCCGTCAGAAACCCTCACAACCAGCACAAGCAACACGGCAAATGGAGCCCCGTATGACCCAGACAGAGCTCTGAGAGCAGCAGCCAACCGACGCAAGAGGGAACTCCGTGCGAGTGTGCCCTCAGACCCAGACCCACTTCCAGCGGGTCTTCCCCAGGTCGGGGCAGGTGCTGCTGCATAGGCTCCGTTCCGGCTTCGTCCTCACACCGGATGTGTTGGAGCGGTGGCGGCAGTACCGGCCACGCCGGGAAAGACGCCCTCCATCTCCATCTCCCAACTCCCTTCCATCGCAGGAACCCGGCCATCCCACAGCCTCCGCGGACCAAGAAGCGCTCCAGACGCCACACAGGTGCCCTGACTGCGACATGGCCACGCGGCCATCCGCAGCCCATCTGTTTTGGGAGTGCCAGCGACACGCTCAGCAGCGGGACCACCACCTGAGGGCGGTGCGAGTGTCGTCCTACGAGGAGTGGATTAGACCGGCAACTGGCTCGATGGATTCCGACAGGGTCATTCTGGACTCGCTCTTGGCTTTCGCCAAGGACGCGCAGCTTCTATAGGACGGCTCTGAATATGCCTCCCCCCTCCACTTCCTATTCCCCAGTATAGGCCTTCGCGCCATCCCTTAATAAATACATTTTGTCATCATCATCATCATTGAGCGCCGTAAGCGAAATCTATGAGGAGCGTGCCGCGTGATCCCTCATACCACGGCACGGTACGGCCGGTCTCTAGGGGACCGCGCGCACCCCTCGAGACCGGCAGTGCTCGTATACTACGCAAGGGAGGCGCGCTTCCGACAGATGGCGACTCCGTAACTCCTCGCCCCCAATAGACACATACGGACCGCTACCCTCCACTCCAGCAGGCAACCGCTGGATTATTGTTGCAGTGGATCACTTGACCCGCTATGCTGAAACAGCCGCACTGCCGACTGCCACCGCCCGCGGCGTTGCATCGTTTCTGTTACGACATTTTGTTCTTCACCACGGTGCCCCTCGCGAACTTCTGAGCGATAAAGGCCGCGCCTTCCGATGCTTTGAAGGCGCTACTCGACGAATGCCGAATCGTCCACCGCACCAGTACAGCGTACCATCCGCAGACTAACGGCATGACCAATGTTACGTTTCGCCTACGACGCGCGGTATAGCCGGCGCGGATGCAACGGACGCTGGGGCTTCGTTCAAAGCGGCAGACATTTTGGCCCGTTCGGCGCCGCCGCTACGCCTCCCCGCCAAGCGCGTCCAGGCATGTTCCAATGCCACGTGTCTTAATGTGCGTGTGTGTGTGTATGTGCATGTTGGTGCCCACGCTTGTCGAAGCGCGGCAGCCGGGGAGAGGAGCTCCCCCAACTGTGAAGCGAGGGGGTCTGACCGGCGCCGACACGACGGATGCGTCCACCTTCTCTTCCCATTGTGCCCGAACGGCGCCGGCACGACGGCTGCTCCACCTTCTCATCCCATTGTGCCCGAGCGGCACAGTCACGTGCTCGTCTATAGAGGGGTTCCTTCTTGCCCTCAACTGCGAGAGTATAAAAGCAGCTGCCCCCGGACGCCAAGAGAGGCTCCGATTTCTTCTGTTGAGTAACGTGCACTCCCGTCTCTCTACTTCGGTCAACCTGACCGCCAACTCTTTGCGATGTTAGAATAAACAAGTTGTTTTGTTGTTACCAGTCGACTCATGCTTTGCCGGGACCTTCGGATGCTTCCAGTTGTGCCCCAGGCCGCCAGGCCAACGCTACCCTTGGGGCTTGCGACCCAGGTGCAACAACGGGCGTCAGCGCCGAGTTCCCAACAACTCGTGCCAGCGGTGCGATTACAACAACTCGTGCCAGCGGTGCGATTACAACAACTGTCTGCCAGCGGTGAGATCGCGACAACGGAGGCCAGCAGCGAAGATATGCAGTTGACTGTATGCTGAGCAGCTCAACGACCATCCGGGAGCAGTGCAACGAGCCCTGTGTGATGACTGGTTGCCTGCAGCGGAACGACTGCGCTGAATTCTTGGCTGCGAGGTTAGGTGAGTGCGGGACTTTCTTCTTCTGAGTTTTGCCAGGCTTTTGTTAGTGTCAGAAACAGAGCTGGTAATTGTGGTTGTCGTTGCTGCCGGGTTAGTTTGCGGCAAGACAATAGGAGGCAGTAGAGAAAGCAGCATTCAGAACAGCCATGGATTTGAAGTCGTTGCGCAAACCGAAATTGCTGGAGCTTGCAAGAGAGTTGGGTCTGGATGTCTCGGACAAACTCAGAAAACCAGAACTGCTGAGGGCTATTCTTGAGTTAGAAGCTGAGGATGACGAGCTGTCGGAATGCCTTGAGACCATTGAGGAGAGGGAGACTGCAAAAAGACAGGAGCGCGAACTTAAAGAACAAAAAGAGAAAGAAAAAGAAGAGCGTCAACACGCTTTGGAAATGAAACGTCTCGAGATAGAGATGGAACGCGCTCGTAATGGAAGTCAGGCACACGGTGCAGGAGAACGCGTATTGTTCAAAATGACTGACCTGATGCGGCCGTTTAAGCTTGGAGAGGACATTGGTTTGTTCCTGGTTAACTTTGAGCGAACGTGCGAGAAGCAGGGGTTCTCTCGGGAAACGTGGCCACAGCGCTTGCTCACTTTGTTACCCGGCGAGGCGGCCGACGTAGTCGCTCGCTTGAATAGAGAGGAGGCAGAGGATTTCGACAAAGTGAAATCGAGTCTGCTAAAGAAGTACAGGCTGTCAGCGGAGGCGTTCCGTCGGAAGTTTCGAGAAAATGAGAAAGGCAGAAGTGAGTCACATACGGAGTTTGCGTACAGGCTTATGTCAAACATGCAGGAGTGGCTCAAAGAAGAGAAAGCATTTGGTGACCACGATAAAGTTCTGCAGTGCTTCGGGCTGGAACAGTTTTATAGTCGGTTACCTGAGAACGTGCGGTACTGGGTCTTGGATAGGCCAGACGTTAGTACAGTGGCTAAAGCCGCCGAGCTAGCCGAGGAGTTTGTGACGCGTCGGGCTCGCGGAGCTAAGGACGGTCAAAAGGGTGAATTTGGCTCGAAGTTTGAGAGGCCGAAGTTCACACCCATGAGAGCAAAGGGGAACACACGTAGTGCGGATGCGAGTGAAAGCAGTGCGACCGAACCTAAGGAGACGGCGGCAGCCGAAGCCGAACGCAGAAAGCGGTTCGAGACGAGGCAAGCGCGCGTTTGTTATACGTGCCAGAAGCCGGGTCACTTTTCGGCGCAGTGTCCGGAAACAACACCAAAAGTTGTGTTTTTGTCATTATGCAGCACTGACGAGAACATGAAGCTTCTCGAGCCTTACATGCGAGACCTCCTCGTGAACGGGAAAGAGTGCCGAGTGCTTCGCGATTCCGCAGCTACAATGGATGTAGTTCACCCCTCTTACGTAGAACCCCATATGTTCACGGGCGAGTGCGCATGGATCAAGCAAGCCGTGGAAGCTCATAGCGTGTGTCTGCCGGTAGCAAAAGTGCTTATTGAAGGACCTTTCGGAGCGCTTGAGACGGAGGCGGCAGTGTCATCTATGCTGCCCCCCCAGTACCCGTACCTATTTTCGAACAGGTCCGATCACCTCCTGCGCGAGAAGGGGCTTTTGTTTGGTGAGGCTAGCGTTCAGGCCTTAACCAGATCGAAGGTTCGGGAGCTCGCTGCAAAGGCGGTAGTTGCGGGGCCGACGTTATCGAACAATGAGAAAGGGTCAGAGGCGCAGCAAGCTGATATTCAGAGCACGCCTGAACTGAATAAAATTGAGTCTGTAACGTTAAAGGCACCAGATACTGGAGAGGAAATTCCCGATGCGGGAAAGTTAGAAGAGCTATCTACAGATTTGCTCATCGCGCCTACGTCAGACGGACTTAATAGGTTGCTAAAAGTCAGCCGGTCGGCTTTGATAGCCGAGCAAAAAAAGGATGGCAGCCTAGAAAACATACGCTGCATCGTCAAGGAAGATATCGCCAAGAAAAATGCTCGTTTTGTGGAAAGAGATGGAGTCCTGTACCGGAAGTATCTAGACCGCAGAGGAGTGGAGTTCGATCAGCTGATCGTTCCTCAATGCTATCGTCAGGATCTGTTGCGCTTGTCGCATGGGGGTTCGTGGTCCGGACACCTAGGAGTTAAGAAAACTAAGGACCGTCTCTTGCAAGAGTACTATTGGCCAGGGTGTTTTCGGGACGCAGACCATTTCGTGAGGACATGTGACACCTGTCAGCGGGTGGGCAAACCAGGGGACAAATCGAGGGCGCCGTTGAGATTGGTACCTATCATTACAGAGCCTTTTAGACGGCTCGTTATTGATACAGTGGGACCTCTGCCGGTAACAGCCACGGGGTACAGACACATTTTGACTGTGATCTGCCCAGCGACAAAGTTCCCTGAAGCAGTGCCGCTTAAAGAACTCAGCTCAGTTGAGATAGTCAATGCACTACTGTCCATATTTGCGCGAGTTGGTTTTCCTGCGGAAATCCAATCGGATCAGGGCACAGTGTTTACTAGCGCTTTGACGACAACTTTTCTCGAAAGGTGTGGGGTAAAGCTGTTACACAGCTCAGTGTACCACCCACAGTCGAATTCCGTTGAGGAGCTCCACTCCGTCATGAAGCGCGTGTTGAGAGCATTGTGTTTTGAACATCAAACTGACTGGGAGCTGTGTCTGCCTGGGGTGATGTTTGCATTACGGACCGCGCCGCATGCGGCTACGGGGTTTTCGCCAGCTGAGCTGGTGTACGGTCGCTCGCTGCGATCTCCGCTTCGCATGCTTCGAGAATCGTGGGAAGGCAGGGGCGACGACCCAGTCGTGGTGGAGTACGTGCTTAAGCTCCTCGAACGCTTAAGAAGGGCACAGGAGTTGTCAGGTGAAGCAATGGCAAAGGCCCAGCAGAGGGCCAAGGTTTATTATGATCGGACCGCCAGGGCCCGTCGTTTTGAGGTGGGCGATGAGGTCATGATATTGCGCACATCGCTAAACAACAAACTAGACGTGCAGTGGGAGGGCCCAGCACGAATTGTTCAGAAACTGTCGGACGTTAACTACGTGGTGAGTCTGCCAGGAAAGCGGAAAGCACAGCAAGTTTACCACTGTAATCTGCTCAAACCTTATAGACAAAGGGAAGCAGTGGTGTGCATGATGGTAAACGTTCCTGAAGAGCTTCCGGGACTAGGCTCAGTGACGAACAGGGAAGACACCGGTCAAGTCATTAGTGACCTTATCAGTAAAGCACCGCTGTCGCCTGAGCAGAAAACCGAACTACACCAGCTCTTACAAGAGTTTCAAGGTCTGTTCTCTGAGAGGCCTGGTAGGACTTCTGTACTTACTCATGATATAGAACTTACCTCCCCAGAGCCAGTACGATCCAAGGCGTATCGGGTGTCACCCCGCCAGAGCGATATTATGGAGGCTGAGGTAAAGAAAATGCTACAGCTCGGTGTTATTGAGGCAGGTGAGAGTGATTATACCTCCCCTTTGATTTTAGTTGAGGTACCGGGCAAGGAACCTCGTCCTTGCGTCGACTACCGCAGGCTTAATTCCATCACTAAGGATCAAATTTATCCGATCCCTAACATCGAGGAGCGCCTTGAGAAAGTTAGTAGCGCTCAGTTTATTTCCGCCCTAGATCTTGTCAGGGGTTATTGGCAGGTTCCACTTACAGAAGAGGCTAGTAGGTATGCGGCGTTCATTTCACCAATGGGAACATTCCGTCCTAAAGTGTTGAGTTTTGGTTTGAAGAACGCGCCATACTGTTTTTCAAGCCTCATGGATAAAGTGTTGCGGGGACAGCAAGAATTCGCTTTACCGTATTTAGACGACGTAGCGATATTCTCCGCATCCTGGTCTGAGCATATGGCACACTTGCGGGCAGTATTAACCCGCCTGCGCGAAGCGGGCTTGACAATCAAGGCTCCCAAGTGCCAGTTAGCGCAGGCCGAGGTTGTCTACCTCGGTCACGTGATTGGTCAGGGTCGTCGCCGCCCCTCTGAAATAAAGGTGGCCGCTGTGCGAGACTTCCCGCAACCGCGCACGAAGACCGATATTCGGTCGTTCTTAGGTGTCGCCGGCTACTATCAGAGGTACATCCCCAGGTACTCTGATATCGCGGCTCCCCTGACGGATGCTCTAAGAAAAACAGAGCCCCAAACAGTCGTCTGGGACGAGACAAAGGAAAGAGCTTTTAGCGCCCTAAAGAGTGCCCTAACAAGCCAGCCTGTGCTACGATCGCCAGACTATACAAAAGGGTTCGTTGTTCAGTGCGATGCTAGTGAGCGAGGCATGGGCGTTGTACTGTGCCAACGGGAAAATGGAGAGGTAGAACACCCCGTCCTGTATGCTAGTCGTAAGCTGACCAGTCGTGAGCAGGCGTACAGCGCCACCGAGAAAGAGTGTGCGTGTCTCGTGTGGACCGTTCAGAAATTGTCATGCTATCTAGCCGGCTCGAGGTTTATCATTGAGACGGATCACTGCCCTCTCCAATGGCTGCAGACCATCTCTCCCAAAAATGGCCGCCTCCTGCGCTGGAGCCTCGCTTTGCAACAATATTCCTTTGAGGTGCGTTACAAAAAGGGGAGTCTCAACGGTAACGCCGATGGCTTAAGTCGAAGCCCCTAACGTAGGAAACAGCCTCAAAATTGTTTGTTACTGATGTTTTTCTTCCTGAGGCAGGATTTTTAACATATTGCTTTTGTGTAGTGTTTCAAAGTGATGATGTGCTTTCTAGTGCAATTTTCCAATTTGTGGACGCGTTCTGAGTGCTGCTAGACTACTGTAAGGAACTAGGCAGTGGTATAAAAGGGGAAAGAGCCTGGCAGGGCTTAGTGAGGGTTGTGCCGTGCTTGCTGACTGAGCGGTTGAGTTTCAGCGTAGTTCTAACGCTTGCCGGGAACGAGAACAAAAATGTGAACTCTCCCGAAGTCACTTTGCAGTGTCCTGTGCGAACCTGAACGAGAAAACGAGGCCTTCTCTGTGCGCTTCGCTCAAGAAACGTCGAGGGACGCCCGACTTCGGTTATGAGCATCATCGAGCGACATCCCTCCGGACAGCGGATGCAGTCCCCTGACCATCGGGATCTCCTTCCCCCGGCGGGGCGGTCTGTTACGTTTCGCCTACGACGCGCGGTATAGCCGGCGCGGATGCAACGGACGCTGGGGCTTCGTTCAAAGCGGCAGACATTTTGGCCCGTTCGGCGCCGCCGCTACGCCTCCCCGCCAAGCGCGTCCAGGCATGTTCCAATGCCACGTGTCTTCATGTGCGTGTGTGTGTGTATGTGCATGTTGGTGCCCACGCTTGTCGAAGCGCGGCAGCCGGGGAGAGGAGCTCCCCCAACTGTGAAGCGAGGGGGTCTGACCGGCGCCGACACGACGGATGCGTCCACCTTCTCTTCCCATTGTGCCCGAACGGCGCCGGCACGACGGCTGCTCCACCTTCTCATCCCATTGTGCCCGAGCGGCACAGTCACGTGCTCGTCTATAGAGGGGTTCCTTCTTGCCCTCAACTGCGAGAGTATAAAAGCAGCTGCCCCCGGACGCCAAGAGAGGCTCCGATTTCTTCTGTTGAGTAACGTGCACTCCCGTCTCTCTACTTCGGTCAACCTGACCGCCAACTCTTTGCGATGTTAGAATAAACAAGTTGTTTTGTTGTTACCAGTCGACTCATGCTTTGCCGGGACCTTCGGATGCTTCCAGTTGTGCCCCAGGCCGCCAGGCCAACGCTACCCTTGGGGCTTGCGACCCAGGTGCAACAACGGGCGTCAGCGCCGAGTTCCCAACAACTCGTGCCAGCGGTGCGATTACAACAACTCGTGCCAGCGGTGCGATTACAACACCAAGCGCTTCAGCCGTATACTCTTGGCGATATGCTCTCGATGTACGTCGCCTCTGATAATTCAAACTGTGACCAAGTTCTCCCTTTCGTGACGTTTACGTACAATACTGCGGCCCAAGCAACTACTGGATTTTCCCCTTACTTTCTTCTATACGGACGAGAACCTTCTACTACGCTCGATAGCATTCACTTGACGCGTCCGAAAGTACTCCGCTATCTGAAGCTGCTCGTCATGCCGAGGAATGCCGCCAGCTTGAACGCTCTTTTTCCACCGAGGACCAGTGGCAGCAGCAATCCCGTCAACCTGCCGACCGTTCTGCAGTAACTTTTTCTCCTGGCTCTCTCGTATGGCTTCGGCTACCCGCTACTACACCCGGCCTCTCGGAAAACTTGTCACAAAATACCTATATAGGACCCCACCGCGTCCTGGAGCAAACGTCCTCCATCAATTACATCGTAGAGCCCCTCACGCCATCGAGAGACCTACGCCATCGCGGCCGCGAACTTGTCCACGTCTCTCGCATTAAGCCCACTACGACCCAATAGTAGTCTCTTTAAGCCGCCAGGATGGCGCCTTTTTCTGCGGAGGGCGATTGTAACGAAGAGTAGCCTGCCTGCGCCACAGCACCATCGCTACCGGTATGAGCTCGTGGTTGCTGTCCTTGGCCGAACGCTGGTGAGTGAGTGAGTGAGTGAATAAACTTTTATTTGGTCCAGCAAAGCGCGATAAAACGCGCACCCGGCTAATCCCACGACGGGACTGACAGATCTAGTATGCCGGCCCGATCTCGGGCGCGCTGGACGGCCAGGATTTGGTCCTCAAAGACGGGACTTCGCAGGAGCGCGTCCCACTCTTCCTTGGTGAACTTCGGGCCCAGCGACCCGCACTCCCAGAACATATAAGGCAACGTAGCTACCTCACCACAGGCCACGCAAGAATAATTCGGATAAATCTCGGGATATATGCTATACCCATTCGCCTGCGCCCGTTACTAATAAATCTCTTAGCAATATATATATATATATATATATATATATATATATATATATATATATATATATATATATATATATATATATATATATATATATATATATAGTGCAACTGACGTCTGCTCCGAACCACCGTCACTTGCATTTCGCTAAGGGGCGGGACGTGTGCAGGCTGAGCTACTGAACAGCACTTTGCCATGTGTTGAACACACGACCTACTGTATAAATACAGTAGGTCGTGGTTGAACACTGTTTAAATCGCGGATCCTGAACCTCAAAGGGGTGCGACGTAAAGCCATAACGCATTTCTCTCACATATGCCGCTAAATCACCGCTGACCTCTTTTATATCTGCAATCCCTATTGCAAAACCCAGTGCCGCGCGCTGGATGCTGGGGCGCTGGGAACGCGCGGCGTACTGGGAGGCACTGGGTACTCGTGCGAAAAACAGCTCTAGCGCGTTAAATATGCGGTGCCTGGACACCGCATATATCTTTTTGAATACAGAAAGTAACAAAGAGCGAATAAAAAAAGAACGTAAAATAAAAACTGCTCCGACCAGGATTCGATCGTCCGACCGACCTACAGATAATAAGCCCCGCACTTTACCGCTACGCCACGCCAGCAGACGGAAGTAAGCGGATAATTTACCATGTCAAAACCGAGAAGCAGTTTTAGTTTCGCAGAGTTACGTCTCGTACAGATATGGTTGATGCGCTATCGCCAAGCAACTAAAACTCACGCCTGTACCAGAAAGAAAAAAAGTTGCTGTGCGTATTCAGCAGTATGCTTGGAAGTGCCACAACATCGATGTTCACTTTCGATTGCTATTTTAACTTTGAAAACAAAGTCCTAAATGAACCGCCGACCCGGGACGGTGTATGGGCTGTTACTGCCGATTTCGATAGCCGTTTTTTGTTCTTCACGCAAAGGAAATGCAACGTTTCCTTAGTTTAGTGATGCCTTTCAGTGAACACGCCTGTCCAGTCATATATCTTTGACAGAGAAGCGCAGGCTAGTGCTGGGAGCCTTCGGCGATAGCACGTATACCTGTGTTTATGACGCGTCACATCGGCGGTCATCGCTTCTTGTGCTGGCACTGTAGACATGAAAAAAATGTTTATTTAAGAACACCGATGCGAAAGCTGAAATATAGAGGGATTTACCCTTGTTAGACTTCTTGATTCCCGAGCCTAGACGCGCCGATAGCGCGAAGACGGACTCGGCGGATACGCTATAGGCCTAAGCTTCGGTGGGGACCGATCTCGGCGCGGGTAGCTGGCGAAAGCTAAAATGTGCGTATTTGAGCCTCAGAACTTTTTTTAGTACAATAGGGAAAGTGGAAGCGCACGAATCACCTCAGCTTTGTTATCAGTGCGATAATGTCAGTCAGCGATAGGCTTCGAACTCGGGTTTCCGTTCGCGCGCGTCTAAACGACTTCTGCATTTCATGTCCACTCCACAACGGCGACAACTCGAAGTCATATATACTTCGTTTAGCGCAAAACAACGGACACAAGAAAAGGCGACAGGACAAGGCGCCTTTTCTTGTGTCCGTTGTTTTGCGCTAAACGAAGTATTTATGGATCCGCACCAACTAGCCCGCCAACACATCGAAGTCATATGTTACGTGCGAACTACTAAAAAACGCGGCATCCTCTGCGTTCACGTGGTTTAGTTCAAGAATTTAGCTATCCGCGCAGCCAAAAGGGAAAATGAAGAAAACTAAAGTGATCTTCAGTTTCAAATGTCCATGAATAAACAGGGCAGCTCACGCTCCTTTATTCCAAGCTGCGACACGATATAGTGTTTTATGACCCCAAGGTATATCGTTATTTAGGACAAGAGCGATGAAATTGTATAAAGCATTTAATATTCAGCAGCGCTCGTCCTTGTGTACTGGAACCAGCGCGGTACAAACACAACCAGCGCAGTTTCCAGTGCGAACCAGCAAACTGCAGCGAGAACCAGCGCCTGTACAGCACCAACCAGTGCGCCCCAGCGTCATGTCAGTCGAACCAGCGTCTCTTGCAGTGTGACCCAGCTCTTATCCAGCGTTCTCACTGGTGTCCCAGCGAGTCCCAGCGAGTTCCAGCGTACCCAGCGCGACCCAGCGCCAAAAAACGCGCTGGTTTCACACTGGAAGACGCTAGTTTTTGCAATAGGGATGTTTTTTTTTTTTATGAAATAACTACCTACAACTGCTACTTGTGAATGCAAGTTTAAGTCAAATCAGACATTAGTTATGCATACTATGTGCTTCTAGTAGGCGACGTAGTATGTTTTGGTCGCGGCCAAGATGCACTGTGGGCAGCTGGTCGCATGCAGAAACATGTTACTTCGCTCGCATCGTGTTAAACAGATTTATATCGCCCCAACGCCGCTCAGGTAATAAATATGCCATGTCTTGCGCTGTAGAAGAAACCTAATTTTACTTCGAATTACGTGGCCGCACACCTAATATTTTTCTTTCATATGTGACGCACTATTTTTTAGCCGCGAATACAAACAGTTAGTGAAGTCTCTCTAGCCTTCGTATATAGAGCATTGCCTGCTATGTATGAAACGGCGTATAATGACTGTCGGAAGCATATATTTTATTTAGGCTGCGTCGGGGTATGAAAGAAAGATTTAAATATTGCAAACTCTAATGGAACGTTCGACAACATGGTCGCGTTCAATTTCTCCAGACCACTCTCGCGATGCGGTTTACATTCGAATGTTTGATATCGAGCGCTTGGAACACCTTCGCTTGGTTCATTCAGAGCTCCGCGCTCCAGCTCTGAGCACTCGGAGCCCGATCGAGACGCGACAAATTCGACCATGTGGCTATTGCGGTTGCTCTGATGACAGCCAGCCCATTCGAGTGGGCCGGGCTTTCTCTGGCTTCTATCATAGAATAAACAACCAACTTCTTCTCTCTCGAGAGGATTCCGCATTGCTGCAAAGTGAGGTACAGAGGGCGGTAGAAACCAGTCGAATGTATCACAAACTAAAACTCAACTCAATAAAAAAATCATAATTCTGTAAACTGCACCTAATAATTCATATAAAGTGGACGAAAATTATTACACACCATTCTAAAGTGCGCCAAATTTATGAGTAGCACTTTTGCAAAACCTTCGTAAACACAATTTCCCATAAGCTATGAACTCATACGCCCCAATCGGTATTTTTTTTTTTTTAGAGCATCATTTTCCCACATGCAAGAAAATTGCGTTTCCTTTCTTGAAAACTCTGTGCTCGCTACTTTCCCGTCAATAATATTCTATGTCACGCTGATAGTGTCCATTCCGTTCATGACCTGGAAGTAACGGGTACGCATTGTTAAAGACGCAAGATACATCCCCTCTTAAAACAGCTGCAAGTGTATATTTGTCCCACAAGAATAATCGTTATCTGCCTTGCTTGCGTTTACTTTCTTGAAAACGCTGTGCTCGCTACTTTCCTGACGAGAATGCTACGTCACGCTGATAACGCGAAAGCCGTTCGTGACTTGGAAGTACCGGGCTCGCAGCGTTAAAGGAAGGAAACGCGGGCAAGACATAACAGTTGCCATTGTGGGACAAAATAAGCCCCAAAGGCTGTAAATTTTTAAAGAGTGACGATTACTGTTGTGCCGAGACGACAAATGCAAACTTCCGCGGACGCAGATGGTCAAATGATTGAATCGCAAGCGGCTGTTTGCAAACGCACCTCAAATCGCGCGCCGCGCGACAAGAGCGATCGCCGAAGTGGAGCCGGCGGAGCCGGCATCATGCTTCGTATGAAGTTCAAGCATTATATAGAGAAATAAATTTCAACTATGGTTCGAGTGCGATAGGATCCTATCGCACCCTGCGCAGTGTGCTTTATAGGTGCGAGGGATATAGTGTGCGAGGGTGGGACAAGTAAAATGGTGGCTTCACGAATGCCGCCTTCCCGCGCGAGCAATGGGAACGAGATGGAGGGGAGCGAACGCGATCAAGCGCGCGTCCCCGCCGTGGCTGCAAGGGCGGCTGAGCGCATACGCAGCCGCGCGCACCAGGGGTAATCTGCCGCGTGTGCCAACAGTGGGCGTGCAGAGACGGCCTGGCACCGTGTAGGCTGTCTTACCGCGCGTTTGGTATTGAAGTTTGCGTAATCTCGAGTTTCGGTGACCCGTTGGAGCGAGAGGCCTGCAGACGACGCATTCGCTCCCCGCTGCCGGCGGACTTCCCGATAGCGGCGTCGTGGGGACGAAGTGCACGCGAAAGGTAGCTTAGTTCGTACCGCCCAGAAGATATCGTTGACGCACGTGGCATGAAACCGTACCATTCGACGCTGACTCCTGAATTTATCAATGCATTTTATTTCTTTCAAATTTGCTTTTCTCGATTTCCTGATAATTCGGAAAATTCTGCGGCCCCCTTCTGTGCAAGGAAAATCGATCGGCGACTGTACGTATTTGCATAAAGGTCCAATTTCAATAGAACGAACTAAATCGCCTATTTTATCGACTTATATCGAGGTTTAACTGTACTAGACATCGTACAAACACCGTGCATATACCTTAAAGGGCCGTTTATAGGCCGACGTAACACCCGTGCGCACGCACGCTACGTCAGGTCGGCGAAAACGACCGGCGCAGCTAACGTAACCGGCAAGGTAAACAGCGATCGCAGCTTGTTTAACACCAAACGCGTCGCGTTACTTCGGCGGAGGCGCGGCAGATAAGCACTAGCTCGATCACGATGTGTTACAGCGAAGCTGTATATGGCTAGCAGATTCGTCCGGCTGTCGCTCGTACGCCGAAAACTCCGGCGTAAAATGCACGAAAAAAAAAAAACGAAAAAGAGGCACGCAATTGGCTGCACTAGTAGTGACGTCGTTGCTCTCCGTCGCAGCCGAGCGGGCTCGCAGTAGTTCTCTCCGGCTACATATATGGGTAGGCCACGCGTCATACGTACTCCTGAGATGCATGCAGCTTTCGATCAGCAACGTCGCGAGCAGAACCGAGAACGAGCTCGTCTACGCCGTCCCAATGCTGCAGCTCGGGCACGAGAATAAAGTTATCACCACCACCACCATAACAGGCTCATGCAGGCGAGCGCAATCAGCAACTACGTACCGAGGATCCGGCCGCCTACCAAGCCGTCGTTTAATGGTTTAATGAACCGTCGGGATTAATTGATTAACACCGGGGCCGCACGTTTCAGATTCGCTGGTGAACGATCTGTACGGTGTGCTCGGGCAGTGATTTTCTTTATTTCCTTCTGCCTAACTGAGCCTGTTCGAGGGCGCTACATTATGATGCGGGTAGGAGCGCAATCACATGGTACTCGCCATATTTCGCAGGGTTTATCAGTCGGGGGAAAAAGCGCGTAATCAGTACGTTGCGGAAAATACTGCAGTTAGACCTCCCTTGGCTGTGCCTACAAATGTCTCATTGACATTTTCACCATTATGATGGTACGTCTCGAGTTAGATAAATGCAATTACCAAATAAATCTCAGCAACAAAAAATTACTGGCAGCTGCTCCACTGTACTGGAAAAAATATGCAGTAGGTTTTCTTCGAGTAACTCATTGCGTTTTTTAAATCTTGGTGCACAATAGTTAATTGGAACACCCTGTATATATGACTTCTGCATGCAAGTGACAATGTTTCCATCCCTAATAAATGTTATAAATTATTAGAAGTGCTTTTTAATGCGTCGTTAGCTTTGCTTACTGGAAATATAAATGAGATAGACACTTACATATCAATCGCATGCATTTCACACGCCATTGATAAAAGGCTCTACTGAAGGGGTCACTAAAGTCTACAGGTTTTTTTCAGAGTCAAAAAAGCATGCAAAGAATCTTGAAGTGAACATACAGCAACATATTCATTCTCTAGACATAAGATATCCATAGCTTTAGAAATAATTGTTAATTGACTACCTCATTCTCTTTTAAAACAATTTTGTCCTGTGTATTAATTTAAATATACTGTATATGTGCGGGGTGTTTCCAGTGGAAATTTAAAACAATGTTGAAGTGAGAAAATACGGATGAGGCAGCCACCGCTGGTAGTTCTAATGTGCTTGTTCTCCAATTGTCTGGATTTGCAGAAATAAAGCAAATCATGAATTGAAATCCATGCACGTCTGCGCCAACAGTGATGCAGTAAGCTATTAGCGAAAATAAAATTTTAAGTGAGGTCGAGGCAAGTCGAACGAAACCTCAAATGATGTGGTTGGTAAAACTCTGGCAATGACATGTTGGGTGGGGGAGGGGGGAGGGTAGGCTTCGACATCGCCGGGAGGGGGGGGGGGGCTCAGCCCTTTCGGAAAAGTCCGGAGGGGGTTCGGGCCCCGGAGCCCCCCCCGCAGTCGGCGCCTATGGTAGGAAACGTCCCGTAGTGAGCATGCTTCTGCAAATGATTGGCTTGAAAAATGGGTAGCATATCCAGTCAAATGACCTCTCTGAAATTACACCTATAATTGAACCAAGCACAACCAGCTGTCTTAAGCCAGTTAATCCCAGCACAGCTGCTCTTCTCCATGCAGGGCAACAGCACCACAAATTCTGAAGAACAAGAACACGGTGAATTATGTCCGGCACAATAACTTGCGCCCCAGACCAGATAGCCCGTCACACAGCCTTGTACTGCTAAGGCACTCTTTATTTGTTGTCCTTATAAAAACAAAATAAAAAATATAAAATAACTTAAGAAAAACAAAAAATTTAATGTTTCTCAACAAGCTAGACTCTGACAATCCATTAACATCACCCTGGCATCATCATTATTGCACATGGCTTCCTTTTCTTCTTGGTGCTTCCTTCCCTTTCCACCACTTGCTAGAACAAGGAGAATGGCTGGCAGTTGGGTGAGCAGAATTCAGTCCTGCCTTGTCTCATGCTTGATGAACTTGCCTTGGGGGTGCCTACGCCACACGGCTCGGGGCGGACCCCGGCGGTTCCATCTAGGACGAGCTGCAACGAGAAGAGCAATATAACTGAATCAAGTGCACATTACAATGCAGCATACTATCAGCCACCACACTACATTCATTACTATGCTACTAACGACTACTTCCACGAACATACTGCTTGACCGCAAGCATCTACATGATGCAAAAGCCAACCCTAGGCATCATGCTACACCCACAAAGTGGTATTCCAAGTGCACTAGCATGACACCCAGGGTGACTGCCAACCTCAGACATCTTGCACTCCCTTTTTCTGACTAAATATGAATTTTACTAAATGCACGAAGAGACTGCTCAACCCTGCAAAAGTCGCACAGACAACAGTGCCAGTTAGGGGGCAGCCTGCAGTAGCCATAGAGGATACATAATTGTTTTCTATGGTTCACAAAACTGCACGTCTGCTAGTGACATGCTTCACCGCTCACAAATGTTTGTGGGGAATATCCGTGATTTGTCACTCAGGCCTCAGGTTTACTTCACTACCTTTTCTGCTTGCACATGAGACACCACACAAGAATTATGTCTGCTGGATGGGCAATGAAGATGATGTTACAGTAGGCTGCAGCTAGATAAGAAGTTAGCAAGAACCAGATTTCAATAGGTTTCGCAACACAAAGCCAAGAAATAAACAAAAGTGACTGCTGGAAAAAAAAAAAACACAAACTTCGAGCACCTATTTATAATGTATTTGCATAAGTAGTTTGTTTTCTAAAGCCTTTCGTAGTGGCTGCCAGTATGTTTTCAATGACTGATTTCTATAACTCAAAGTCCACTCATGTATCTACCTATTACTGCATCACGTACACAAATATTAACATGTTCAGCATTAGCATGTCAAAATCTTGCTTATAGGTCTTGTTTAGCAGTTTTATTTAATAAAGCACCTGGCTATATTCTTAGTTGGTCCATATGTGGGAATTAAGGTGCAAAGCTGCATGCCATCTTGTGCCGGCATGTGTCGACAGCCTTTCCTAAGCTCAATCGCCAGAAACCGCCGTTGAAGCAGGTTCCTGCCTACCACAGCTAGTGCACCTACCCCATGTTACTGTTTTTTAAGAAGTTATGTTCGCAACCTTGTAAGGAGAGAGGCAAAGGGTTTGAATAAGCTTGAAAAGCTCTCATTCCCCATGCAAACAATGCTTTTCCATTCTAGTCAATTCACATATGCAAGCACATGACAATGGAACACACACTGAATGGCCACACTATGAGCACCTTTTGGGCACCCTCCCACACCTGAGCTCTGAACCACTGAGCACTTTCTTGCTGAGACAGAGGCTCCACAGGCCTGCAAGTTAGATGTTGACCCTTTTCACCTGTGAGTTCTCAAGTTCAGTGAACCTGGTGAGCCTACTGCCATGCATGCTCGACCAGTCTTGCAAGAAAGAGCCTTTGCTCACAATTGTGCTGAGATGTAGATTCGGTTATGAAACCTGCTTCTGATTGCAATGCAACTCTGCAACCTTTGTGTGCAGCAGAGTGGAAGAGGATCATGCCCTTTCTATACTATAGTTTGCTGGTATGCCTCGCAGAGGCCCATCTCCACAATATTAAGTTCACTGGTGCAAAAAACTGGCCAAGAATACTGAAGGCTGGCCAGCCAGTAGTTAACAGCAGCACTGCCTTCAGATCACTAAGGCTAACACCAGCAGAAAAGTTGCTTGTTCAGTCTTTTTGCAAGAGATGCCACTTGATCAGTATGATCTAGTGGCTGGGCACCACGATAGTAGTCTTCTACATTCGCTAGCATTCATTGTTGCATTATCAAAAGGTGTGGAGCACAATGTACTTGCATTCCATTTCCATTCAGTTATTCAGGTTGGAACTAAGCATCTGCTACTGCAGTCAGTTGTATTGGTTATGGCCAGCCAGACCAAGTACACATGGAGCAACATCATGGATTGAAGTCCTATATCCCAGTGTTTGTGGGATCAGTCCACCAGTGCCTCTATATGCACCACATCCAGGGCTAACAAACTCATTTCTCTCGGTGAGTTGAGGAAGGGCACTGTGCAAGGGTGCAATTTTCGGCTGAAAGAATCATTTTCAAGTTCCCTGATTTGAGAAAATGACCAAAAATCTACCTACATCAGTGTTGCACGAAAGCTGAAATTCATGTTTATTCATGCATATGTGATGCCTTGAAAATGACAAAAACCTCCTGTGACTGCAATTCTCACGATGCATTTGCAGCGCTAGAACAGGCCTAGCATGGTATGGCTGTATGACTTAAGGTTCTAAAGCCTTTTTCCAGCTCTTTGCCAAAGCAATAATGAAACTAACAAAGCTCTAGCCATAAATGGCACAGACTTGGCTGCACATCTATGGGCTTTCTCCAATCAATGTCAACATGGTTGCACATTGCGATCTCTCCACAATTTCTTTAAAGCTTTTTATTTTCTTAGAAAAATACCTATAAAGTTCATGCCATGAAGCCACTTAGAAAACCAGGGCCACTTCACAAAAGCAAGGAGCAGAGCTAACAAGGAGCTGGTAACTATAATGTGACAGTTTCAAGCTCACTGCCAGCAAATGATGCAATATGATCTCCCTCCAGCCTGAAAGTTGCAGAGCTTACTAATACTGAAGTTCCATAGACCACGGTGAGGCAAATTTGAGTGCATTTGTGCCAAAAGACTGCGTTACTACAGCAGCATGGTGATGCGTGCCCAAGTCTGAGCGTTGCTGCTCGCCGACACACAGATGCTGAATGACTACCTTTTTGTGAAAGCGGCTACTCTAAGGGAACACAAGAGAAGCATACCAAGCAGTGAACGCCAATGGTAAGGGCCAGAGTACTCGAACTCAATGTAGCAAGAGGAAAAAAGGCAGCTCGAAGCTGATCCTACTGAACAAAGCATAACTAAAGGTGCCACATAGTCTCCAGGCAAATTCTAGTGGCCATACATGCATTAAGACTGAAATGGCAGCATTCTCTATTTTTGAAGCCGTTTTTCTGTTTGCAAATGAAATTTGCACAAGCAAAAACAAAATTTTTTTTATATGCAAGACAACATTCATATTACGGCTAAAATATTGATTTAGAATGCACAAAATTTGTCGAAGTGGTAGAATAATAGTTGGAAATTCCAAAAATACTGTTTTCAACATACTGATTTCTTTCCCGATTTATTCCATCTCGAAACAATTTGTCCCCCCTTAACGCGCTGTTGAAATGCGCACCAAGGAGAGCAATCGTACAATTTAACTACTTAATTTAAACTTACTTTCGTTGTTATGGGGTCTAGGATTTGCTGAAGTAAGCAGCGGGACTTTTGTAATGCAGGTTATTTGTTCTTGGGGGGTGCCCATTACCATACCAATTAATGCTGTCATTGCACTAGTGTGGAAAACTATTCCAGATATTCTTCAGTGCCCTACCGACTGTTGCGTGTTTCCCCATACTCTGATGCCTGTATAGCAAGCATTTAGTTACAGATTACACAGACCATGGAATTGTGCCGCATTTGTGAAATGCTGTACCCATACCTCCAGTGACAAGAATTGTGTCCTATGGATATCCTATAGGCATCCACTGCTAAGGCCGATATCCTAGACATGTGTCAAATACTATGTCCTGAGAACGTCGCTCACATAACCATTTGGTTGCACTTTCCATGCCATGCGGACATCCGTTGTGATGAGGCACATTGCTACATACATTTTACAGATATGCCACGGCCTTTTGCATATTGTTTGCCGTAATGCAAAATATGGTCACAGCACACAGTGATAGATGCCTGGGCAGAGCGCCCACGCATAAACATTGTATACACACGATACATGCACGCACATATGCTGAAGTGCAGCATACTCCTCATTCTTCTAGGCCTTGTGCCAAAAGCAATTGCCTTATTGTACAGTTGAATCCCACTACAATGAAATTGACGGGGCACACGAAAAATTTTGTTGCGATATCAAATACATAGGTGACACGTGACTCGCTGATGCAAAAAGCAAGCCTTAATTCCAAAAATCAGTCAGCTTAGCTTGTTTGCACTTCTCGCCAAGTGATGGTATAATGCGACTCTCGCATGCCACCAGCAGAGCTATTGTCTCATCGTCATCCTGGGACTCGATGTAACGCCCAAATGTATTGCATGTGTCCAAGGCCTGCAATGTAGTCTGTGGTCCAGGCTCACGTTGCGTGGCTGCGATCTTCGACGGAACACAGTATTCCCAGACGCTCTTCAGGATTTCTTGGTCTGTCTATTCTTCGAGCACCACAACGCAGGAGTCGGCTTGGATGTACTCATTGGGATGTACATTGGCGGGCACATCTCCACTTTCTTGCAAGGCTGCCCACGCAGCTGTGACTTCATCAGATGGCGACTTGCCTCCATCGCTACTTTCGTTCTCAGAGTCTGAAGTTTTGGCAGCCTGCCCAGTGAAGCCAGCATGGTGGAAGCAGTTGCAGATTATGGCACTTCTCGTTGCACACCACGAAGCGGCAATCATTTGGAGCACCATAAAGAAGTCCACTTTTGTTTCACGGCCCAACCGAGTCTTCAGAAGCAGCCTTTGAATAAGGCGCTCACGGAAGGCCCGCTTGACGCTCTGGATGACCCCTTGGTCGAGGAGTTGAATGATAGAGGTGCAGTTGGGTGGGAAAAACTAACTGCACATTTTCCAGCTCGGCGTCCTCTATGATGTGGGCGGAACAATTGTCCAAAGTAGACAAACCTTTCTGCCTTGCCTGCCCATGTCCTAGCTGAAGGCTTCTACCCACTCTCCGCAAATAGCCCGGGTCATCCATGCCCGAGTGTTAGCCACGTAGTTCACGAGAAGGCTCCGATTTCCTTTGAAGCAGCATGATTTGGCACTTTTTCAGATGACAAAAAGTGGCTGCTTGTATGAACCGTCCATATTAGAACACAGGAGCACGGTTATTCTCTTACTGTGCTTGCCTCCACGGCAGCGCAGCCCCTTAAAATCCAGGGTCCTGGTGGGCAACATCTCGTAGAAGAGCCTGGTCTCATCGGCACTAAATATCCAATGGCGCGTAGTCTTTCAGGATGCCTGCCACGCTGGCTGACATCCATGCAGTGGCACTGTGACTATCCGCTGAAGCGGCTTCACCGCACAAAACTTTGCCGATGATCCTGTGGCGTGACTTGAATCTGTTCAGCCAACCTACGCTGGCCTTAATGTGATCTATTCCTAGCATGCAGGCATAAACCAGCACTTTTTGACGCACAATATCACCACTAAGGGCAGTTTTCTTGGCACGCGTTTCTACGAACCAGGTGTATAAACTGACTTGCCCAAGGCCTCATGCATCGGCCGAGCCAATTCCTTGTGCTTCGCTGATGTCCCCGGAGCGAACACTTTGGCTATAGCATCCTTGCTCTTCGATATTGTCGAAAGAGAGCTTGCCGGAAAGCCAAATTCTTCAGAGATGACCAATTTTTTCCAGCTTCAGCCTGGGCAATAACTCAAGCCTTCTCTTCTAGCGACAAAAACTTCCGTTTCTTTGTCAGCTGCAACAAGATGACGATCTAACAGCTTTGAGAGACAATGACCAAATGGCGAGCAATCGTTCGTTGTCAAGCGTGCATCGCCCAAACGCCTCGTCGCACCCTACCAGGATTTGATATCGCAACCGCTACTTCGTACGGTACAGTTAAACCTCGATATAATGAACTTCAATATAACTAAATTCCCGATATAACAAAGTATTTAACTTTTCATAACCTCTTGTTCATAGAACACCATGTATTTAGAACCTCAATTTAACCAAGTGTGTATGCGATTTCAATATAACTAAATTCCGCTTCCGCCACAAAGGAATGCCGAGACAATAAACGAAAACTTCCGCAGATGCAGATAATCCAATGAATCAATTACAGGTGGCTGCTTGCAAACGCACTTTAATTGCTGGTGGCCTGACAAGTGGAGCCCAACTGCATCATGTTTCGTATAAAGTCTAAATGTGATAAGATCCTACTGCACCCTGCGCACTTTGCGCTTTAGTTCGAGTCAAAGTGTGCGAGGGTGAGGCAAGAACGATGGTGGCTTCACGAGTGGTGCCGCTTTCCCACACAAGCAAAGGGAAGAGGGGGAGGGAAAGAGATGAGGGAGAGAGCTCGCGGGAACGCGATCAAGCAGGCGCGAAGGGCGGCGGGGCGGGTTGGGAGGGAGGGAGTAACTTGGTGTGCATCTTGGCCATGGCTGCGCATGACTAAGCACGGCTGAGCGCATGTGCAGCTGCGCACCTTGCTTTAGAGATAATCTGCCACGTGTGCAAAGAGTGGGCGCGCGGAGACGGCACGGCATCATGTAAGCTATCTTCCCGCACGTTCACTATTGGACGTTGCGTATTCTCGAGTTTTGGTGACCCATTGGAGTGAGAGGCAGCCGAAGCATTCACTCACTACTTCCAGCGCTTTTCATGATAGCATCACAGTGCGCGAAACGCTATCAGCCGTGTGGGCGGAGTGCACGTGAAAGCGTGACTGGCTTCGCTTAATTCGTACCACCTATGTGAAGATATTGTTGACGTGGTATGAAACCATATCATTCGTCGCCGACTCCCAAATTCATCAAAATGTATTGTTTTCTCATTCTAATTTGCTTTTCTTGATTGCCAGGTAATTTGGAAAATTGTGTGGCCCCTTTCCATGTAGGAAAAGTTGATTGGCGACTGCCTTTATTTGCATAAAAGGTCAAGTTTTAATACAGCGAAATTTCGATATAACAAAACAGATTGCCAATTTTTCCTGCTTCATTATATCGAGGTTTAACTGTAATTGGTGTTGTACATCGGAGCCATTTTCATGAAACTTTGTAGAAAATTAATAATTAGAAATACTATAAAAATAAAATTATATATTATAAAATGGTGCTTGTACGCGCCCCATTTTCCTAATCAATATGATCAAAAACATTTCCTCGGAGCTCGGATGCTCCTCCATAAGAGCGCGTGCATCCCCATCAACGCGGCATGGCGGCTTTTTGTCTTGTTTACGTTGCATCATGGCCTGAGCAGCTTCAGCTTGTGTTTTTATTTTTATGCTATCAAGGTTGATGGTTTGTCAAGGCACAAAAAAAAAAAAAATTTTAGGGGTTTCAATGAGCTACAGTTGAAATAATTTTGCTTGCGTCTTCTCCATACAAAGTTTGTTGAAGTCAAAATGTGTCCACGAAGTAGTTCGTTTTGAAGGGAATTTCGATGCATTATGTTCTATGGGACATTGACGGGGAATGAAAAAATCGTTGTGGCGAAAATTTCATGGAAGTGGACTTCGTTGTGCTGGGATTCGACCGTAATTGAAGTTTCCAAAATAAATTGTGTCAGAAAATTTGTAGTACGACGCAAACACGAGCTGCAGACATGATAGCTTTGAATTATAATTTGAACATGCGAGAAAACAATTCTGTTATGAGGAAACTCACGAGACAGCTTCAATTGGAGGACAAATGTTCACGTGCATGTCAAAAAAAGGTCCATGTGGAATAACCTTGGTACATTCGTAACAATATATCCAAGACTGATGTCCAGAAGATGCCCTATTTGTATCCGAAATGGTGAATGGACATTGGGTCATGATTCAATTGTCTTATAGAAGTATTTTCACTGGGTCATTAAACCGCTTGCCAAAGCAGGTCTCCATAAATACAACAATTAGCTGCTTTTCCATTTCAGGGTAGCTACTGCTTGGCTTCCGGCATCTTTGCTGCGCTAGTCTTCTTCTGCTCATTTGTGTTTACTGTGCGAGCGCGACACGATTTCTACAGATGAATTTCAGTGACTTTTTAAGAACAGGTCGCTTCTGTGGGCATATGTGACTTCAATCTGCATTTAAGTTTTCTCTGTTGCTTTTCAATTCATGAGCATTTCTGTTCGCGTCAGTAGCAGCAAGTCCGGCTGTTTGATGTTATTCATTAGCGCAGTTTGTTTTCATCTAAGGCATTGCCTATACAGTTGATGACTAATAATGCGGACTCCACGGGGAACGTAAATAAGTTAGAACTATTGAATGTCTGAAATGTATGTACAAAAAAAAAAGACTTATTTACGTTTTAAGGCCCCTGTGCAAGGAAGATGCGATCGATTCATTGCTGCACGCACTTCCGCTAAAGTGCAACCAAGTCAATCTGTAATTCTGCCAGTTTTGTGTTGTCTCTGTACGCCGATGCAAGAACTGCAAAGGCTCGAGTTAGATCCGCATGTGAAGGCTCCAACGTGCAACATAACAGCTTAATTTGCACTTACTTTCGATGTTGCATGGACTAGTTATGTATACAGTAGCTGACGTATTTTTCGGACTCCGAAAGTTCAGACTTGTTGGACACATGGCACATGATCATCATCATCATCATCCGAGTTAAAGTCCCCATTTGATGGTGGGAGAACTTGCTCAATTGTTCAGTTAGGCACACGACGACACCGCGCTGTCAACGTCTACAAAGTCTTCAAATGTAACGGAAGCAGGAATCTGCACACCGTACCCTAGCAGGTCATCAATGATGTCCACATTTGAGCTCATTGTGGCAGGCGGCAGTTCAGGCTCTTCAGTTGCGGAGTCGAATTGCGAGGGCAACATTGGTGCCATTAAACGTGTGCTGTTGATAACTCGACGAGAAAGACTTCTTGGAGCCAACAGAGCGCTGTCCATAACGCATACAAAACAAACAAACAAGCACAGGATGGCAGAACGCCATCAGGAAGGCAAATTCAACAAACAAGAGCAGGCCGTGCGCGGTAGTGCCGGAATGGATGTGATGATTCCGATGTTGATGTAACCTCACAATTCAGGCAAAACCTACAAGATTCGCATTTGCAGTTAAATCTGAGGTGCAGTGTTGCAACCAACTCAAGGCCTTGGAGATTACCATATAGCGTGTAATCTCCGAGGCTGTACTTGATGCCCTGCGTCTGAGATTGTCTCGTCGAGGTTGCGAAAGGAGATAATGGTGGCAGAGTTGGGATACGCCATAGCCATGGACTGAGTCCGGATAGTCGAATGTGGAGTTGGCAGCTGTCCGAAATATTGGTCGTCTTTATACATTAAGCCTATGGGGCCATTGGTGGTGCCACGAAGCTGTCTGAATTACCGAGCAAGTCCGCATCATCGGCGTCAGATTTACTGGTCGGCAACTATAACTGGCTGTTGAAAAGCGTGCCAATGAGAGAATGAACGTGCAACATAACAGCTTAATTTGCACTTACTTTCGATGTTGCATGGACTAGTTATGTATACAGTAGCTGACGTATTTTTCGGACTCCAAAAGTTCAGACTTGTTGGACACTACGGACTACATAAATGCACCTTCAGGGTTCCCATAGAGCTAATGCATTTTTGCGACTGAATTTTCAGACAAATTTGGGTGCCTAAGTTCGATTTTCCGTACTAAATTGCTCGTTCCGAGCCATGCTACCTGGGGCCCAATCTTATAATGGTTCGGAAGGGGATTGGTTCACTCGGCCTCATCTGATTGACTGCCTCTGACACAAGCAAAATTTTGGCCAGAGACAGCGCGGCAGCACCTCAAATTATGATCACGTCACGCATCCGTTGCTGTGGCTTGGCTGCTGGCTTGTGACCCTGGCCGCGTGCCGGTGTTGGTTGCTTCGAGGCTATTACTTGCCTGCTTGGCGTTGCTCTTTCGGTGTCGACTACGGCTGGAAGTGAGATACACGTTCGAAGAAATGACGGATAATGATTTGCACCGCTCCTGCCGGCTTTCTAAGCAGACCTTGTGCAGGCTACGCTACCAACTTGAGGAGACTCGGGTGCAAGTGTACCAGTGGTCATCCTATGCAGAGGAAGGAATTGTGCGTTGCGGTTCATCGCCACCGGCCTGCAGCTCCCAGAGCTTGGCCAGAAGCGAAGCATTTATCGGAATGGCCTAGACCTCTGCTGCCGACACTATCCACGACGTTGCTCTCACAATTACTTTGTTGGCTGGTAGAAAGGCTGGGTCAGCTTTCCCGTGACCTCCGCTTCAAAGCCAATGCCAAGGAGATATTTGCATGGTGTGATCAAATTCCCAGTGCTATCGCCAGCGTGAGTAGCTCACAGATCGCCATTCAGCAATCAGAAGGGTTCAACTTAGGCTGGTCCAGTGCTTCCTTCGTTTGGCTGATAAAACTAAACAGTCAGGACGGGAAGATATTGTGGACATCTCTTACTTGGCTGCCCTTTTTTCTCGAGTTCGGGAATGCTGCACTTCCTCAATTTCAGGGCACACCTTGCACAGTCAGCACCACTCTCTTCGATTTTACTTCACGCAGGCAATGCAGGGCCCATATATCGTAATGTTCGAGTTCAAGTTCCATTGCTTCTATTACGTGACGCACCGTGGGGCAGGTTGCAGGGATAGCAGCAGCACAGTGATGAGCGAGGCATGTGCGAGCCGATGACGAAGGGCGAAAAAAGAAAGAAAACTGATATAGTCGGCTAGTAAAGGTGGCCCTAAGAAAACGTTCACAGTTTTGTCGCGCTCGCTACTTAGGAAGTGCTGGCAGTGCACTCCTGTTGCGTGCATAGTGCAAGCTCCTGGTAGCAGACGACATACCGCTGCGCTCTGCCAACTCATTTATGCTTGCGATACCACCTGCCGGCTGAGAATGAAAAAGAATGACAGTAATTTACTTCTGCATTGCGCAAATGCTTGGTACCACAAGTTTATACTTTAGAACTTGCTGTATAATATTTAATTTATATTTTATACTTCATTAGCAAGCAGAAACATTCTGCAGTTCCTCGATTTGCTGGTCATATGATGATGTACACTTCAGAGGTAGCACCCTCTCGTCCACTGGTCGTGTCTTCCCCTTCTTCCACCTCCGGTTGGGAGTGGCACATTTAATGATGTAAGCAGCGAAGTGAACAGTTTGTTTTCCGAACTGTTTTAAGATTCCGCCCCTGATCTTGGTGACCGCCATGTTGGATTTCACACTGGCTTGGCTTCGAGTGGCCCACTCTATAGTTTTCAAGATTGGGACACGCAGCAATCCCCACATCTCGGAAGTCATGCTCGCTCTTCCTTGGCCGACAAAATGCCCCAGGGGACGGCAATTTTTATTTTTTTTTCAGGACTGTCATTATTACTTAATGCGGGATCAGGTTTTTTTTATCTTCTTTAAGTTTCGGTTGCTATTTTGCACGTGGTGTACAGAGAGCCGTCGCGACGTGAGTGTTTGTGCGGCTTCGCGCCTATGTGATTGGCATGCGCGATTGTGCGGCTCCGCATTTGTGCGATTGGCACCACCTCCTATGCCTTTGCCAGAACAAGTGGTGCGAAGAAACTTGGTTCATTTCTTTGTGTTTCGGAGACGTTGTCGCATCTTTGGGCGTGTTTGTGTGGCTTTGCATTTGTGTGACTGGCGCCCCCTCCTGTGCCTTCAGGAGAGCCAAGTGGTGCGAAGAAACATGGCTTGTTTCTTCAATCTCCTTGGCGATCTCCGCCAACGGAGATACCCAATGCGGTGACGCTCTTGTCGACTGTATACGGAGATATCACTTGCGCAAATTTAAGCAAATCTGATCGCCTCCACGCAATGCCCTCCCCTGGAAGGCAGGGCATTATTAGGGATTTTCTTAAGCCGCTCTAAGCCTTAAAAATTTCATTTTTCGGACTATTTTTTGGTCCCCGTCAGGTCCGGAAAATCAGTCGGCTATTCTAATTACCCTATCACGCGGTCACTCGATTGCGATTATGTACGATCTGAATCTGTTCACTCAAGCTGGTATATACTGTCGTCTGCACCCTCAAGCTGTAAGCTATACAAACTCGGTCTTGATTGCTGAACGTACAGCAGTGATAATTTTCTATTGTGTTGAAAAAGTGCATCCGGACGGGACTCAATTGCAATCGAAAGCGCCCATACATGTTCTCGACAGCGTGGCTAGGTTCCAGCGGCGAAGACAGATGTGCTATAGTAATTTCAGAAAATGCTTCATCTGTGGCAAAAAACAATATGCATTTCATTGTCTGATTGTAAGCAGAGAATACAGACCAAATAAACGAAGTGCTTCGGGCAAAAATCTGAACAAAAACATCCTGTGCTCGTCAAGCATATAGGTACGTCGCAGTGTATACGGGTGTTTCGTCTGCTGCTTCTTCGCAGTGCCACCGCTACTGACAACACCGCTGGAGCTGCGCAGCGAGTGCCGCCCACTGCACTGCCCCTTTTAGTACACTGTACAGTCGAACCCGACTATATCGAACCCGTTTACATAGAATTATTCTATATATTGAACAATTTCTGGTCATGGTATAGTTACAATGAGTCTATATAGCAAAAATTACGCTTACATCGAACAAAAATAGCAGCGACTCCCGATAAATCGAACGTCAAGCAGTGGAAAAGTGCCCCCAGAAGTTGGCTTTCCCTCGTGGTGGCATTGAAACCTGGTGGTGCGGCTCCATCCAACCGCCCTCCCTACCGTGACCGCACTGCCTCGGGCGAGTCGTCGACACCCTCCTGCAAAAAATAATCCTGGCCCACCTGCAGCGCTTGCTCAGACAGCCAATCAGAGGCTCTTGTGCCCTCGTCGTGCAAGATGGCGAAAGTGCGAGTTGTCTCGCTGCTTTTCTGATTCATTGTGTTTGCACCTTGTGGGCCTTCTCCAACAGTATTGCTGTGATGAAACGGCAGAATTCGCCTTTCGTCGTGAAGCTCGAAATCATAAATCGGGTTGAACGCCATGAGAAGTCGGATGTCCCCGCAGCGTGCAAAATTCCGAGGAGCACTCTCAGCACGATCTTGAATAAGGGGGAGATTGGGGCTAAAGCGGCCAAATTCGCAACCCGGTGCCCATGGCACCCGACGCGTACACATGGCCATGTACAAGTGGTTCATCCAAAATTGCTTCAGACGTGCCAGCTTCCGTGCGCTCGGCAATGACTGTAAATTCTGATGAATGCGACGATGCCTTTGCTGGTGTTGCCCAAGTTTGGAGCGAGCTGTCAGAATTTCCGGAAGCTGTTGAGGAATCAACGGTGGACGAGTTTGTGAATGCAGATGATGGTGTCGTGACCACGGGAGATCCCGAAAACGAAGACTACATTGCCGACATCATACCGAGCACAAGTGAAAGTGAGCACAATGAGGAAAGCAACGACGGTCCTTTGCCCACATCCTGCGAAGTGATTGGTGCACTCGCACTAGTCCGGTGCTTCAGAGCGAATGCGGAAGGTTGCAGCCTCAGTTGCTCCGTTTCCTTAGACAATGTGAAGTGCATTCATCGCAGGCAGTGAAATTGCCCAAGCAGAACAAAATACACGACTACTTCATGCGAAACTAAGCTAGTTTCATCAATAAAGTGATTTTATAAATGGTATGCGCTTTTAAAACATCCAATTATTTAGCAGGCTTATATCGAATTATGCTCTATATCGAACTGATAGGCGTTTTCTTGCGAGTTCGATATAGCCGGGTTCGACTCTAGTAGCATGGCTCGGAACGTGCGATTTAGTCCGGCAAATTAAACTTTGGGGCCTCAATTCGTTCGAAAAATCGGCCGAAAAAATGCATTACCGTATTTATACGATTGTACGTAGACTCGAATGTAAGGTGACCCCCTCCCCCCCCACACCATATCGCATGACAGGAAAAGAAAAAAAAAAAGGCATACCCGCGGGCACATTCCATAACCAATATTTATTAGTAGCTGGCATGGTCACTGGACTACTCGTCTTCACTTGTGCCATCGTCCTCACTAGTGGTGCTATCGTCATTGCTGCTACGGTGCCACAGCAAGTAGTTTTCCAGTGAAATTCTGCATTTGCATACACAAGTGTATTTGCATACGTAGATAAGTCCACGCCGAAAGCACCCAACCACACACAGCCGTCAGGGAGGCTCTTTTGCCATGTCCGGTTGGTGTAAGTTCACGGTCTTCTGCCACCAGCCACTCGTACTCACAGTGGAGCAGGTCCTTAAAATGCAAAGATCCAGGCTTGTCTCATGAACATCTTGTACGTCACTGGCAGGGACCAATCACGCATTTCAGCAATGTATGCCGCAAGCTTGGCCTCCAGTTCAGGAAAGCGTCCAGACTTCGGCCCGCGGAAACCTCTTCGCTTGCAGTCACAGGTGAAAATTTTGCTTCACTGCAGTCGCCACTCTTGCACCACCCATTAAGAAACATCAAACTTGAGGCCCGCTGTGCAGTTATTTGTTTCTTCAGCGTAAAGGATGGCAGACCTCTTGAATGGCAGACCTCTTGAACGCTGCTATGAACAAGCGCCGAATGTTTACTGGACTCTGAGCACTCGATGACAAGAAACATGGAAGTAGCACGTGGCCGGCAAATAAAATCTAACGCATGAGACTGAAGAGCTACAGGGAAAGAGAAACACGAGCAGTGTCTGCTCTTTGATTAACTATCGATACTCCCCGCAAGCGCTGCTGTTCTGAGGGTGCCACCGCAAATGGAACAGCAGCACTATGAACTATCCATGAACTATCGACCCCCCTGCACCCTCATGAGTGCTGTGTGTGTTGTAAAACTCTCAAAAATGTTGAAAAACCTTCCAAAAAGCGGACAAACGCGCGGGATAGCAGAAAGCTACAGGAAGGGCCATACAGCCAACATAAAATTGTAACTACGTTGTAGCTCCCCTGATATCTCGGTTTTGCTTTTTCTTTGCGGTGCCATGTTTTGGTTTCAATTTTAAGTTGAAACTTCAGATCTTCAAATCTTAAAAAATAGGTAGACTTACAATCGTGTAAATACGGTAGCTCAATGGGAACCATGACAATGCATTTATGAAGTCCAGAATATCCATCAAGTACGAATTTTTGGAGTCAATCGCCCACTTTAGCAGCAGTTATCGATTTCGTGAACATCGTCCGCAGCTTTGTTGAGCGGTGGTGATTTTTTATACGCGAAGTGTTGCAATCCAGCTGGAGAACAATGCACTTGGGAAAACTACCACGCCAGGGCAATCATGCATCAGTAATTACTTCAAGTAATCATTCTCGGACATGAAAAATAAAGATGATTTCCTTTTGCAAAAAGTTCTTGCTTTTCTGTTTTTTTGCCCCCTTCATTTCGGTTCACTCGAAAGTGCGCTTAATTCAAAGAATTTTCGTGGTCTCGCAGCCTTCGAATTATCGAGGTTTTACTGTACTTCCATTTCGTCTGCTTGTTCCCATGTCGTGCGACTAGTCGCACACACAGACACCGAAACTCATTTTCAACCATGTTCCACGCGCGATCATGCTCTGTGTTCCTCGTGTGTCTGCCTCAGTGTTTCTGTAGCACTTACACCGCTAGTCAGTTCTCATGCACAGTGCACAAAATCCCACGTGCAATCATGCTGTGTGTTTCCCTTGCGTCTGCCTCAGTGTTTGTGTAGCACTAACTTATACCACTAGTCGGGTGCTCTCATGCACAGTGCACAAAATCGTGCACTGCACGAAATGAGACAAACACAACAGCTCGCACCCGACACCGTCAGTGGAAGTGCGCCACGCAGCAAAAAAAGCAAGGGAAAAAAATAAGCAGGTGGGGCCCATGACACACACATCATGCGATCCTTGAGGTCTGGTATGGGAGAACATGGGGAAGGAATTTTGCTTGCAGAGGCTAGAGGGTATGTTGGCGGTGAAGCTTGCCTCCTGAAATATATCTCAGCTATTAATGAACCAATTAAAGAAATTATTGCGCTAGAAGGCTCCCATTGAGGTAGAACGCTCCCTTCCCAAAAACCTTCCAGCGTATAACCGAAATTTCCTATGTGGCCCGGTCAGGGGCCCCTTCAGAAGCACCCAATGCACGGTACATGGGCATTTCTGCGTTTCGCCCCCACTGAAATGCGGCTGCCGCGGCCTGGATTCGATCCTGCGACCTCATGCTTAGCAGCACAATGCCAAAGCCACTAAGCAACCATGGCGGGTAAACCGCATTCCAGAGTTCCACGAGCAGAACCACAAATGCAGAAGAGGGAAAAATGGAAACCCATTTTTCATTCTTTTTTACAATTTTTTTATTTAAAGAAAAAGCTTTGCATTGCATTTTGGATTTAACAAAGCTACTGCACATTACACCTGCACATTGGCAGTCTGCAAGAGACCCATGCAGCCGAGGCACACGAGACTCCTCCCTATGCGATTTTCGGCACTAAGAGTGTTATGCAAACCACCCTTGTAAGGGCGGTTTGCGACTCTTGAGCGGGTCAATTTGTTTTGCAAGCTGAGGGTCACTTATCCAATGTATGCCAGGTCAACTTTCGACTCTTGTTGCCAAAGGATGAATATATATTTTGTAATGTACACGTAGGGCACATTCACGCACGTGATTTATGGTACACCGCGTCAGCAGGGTGCAGGTTCGATAGAGGCTGGTTTGCTGCCGCACTCAGTCTGTTTTTGCATTATTAATAAAAAAAAAAAAAAGCAACAAGCATTTTGATGCACTTTTGGACCGAAATATATTGACTGTGCTATGCAGCTGCAGAGATCAGCATGCACACAAGTCCCTTCTCATATACCGACTGCAACACTTGTGCTCAATGTTTGCTGCCATCTCTAGCAAACTCCCTCAAATGACCCCACCTGTGCGCATTGCAAAGCAAATTTGTCATAGTGCTAGCTTACAAGTGAAACTGATGCGCCTAACGACTGGTTGCAGATTTCTGCTTTCATGGAAAACTTGCAGCTGGCTGTGGTAAGTTACAAAATGAACGTCATTAACAAGATTGAATACTGGGATATTACATGGCAAAACCACAATCTGATTATGAGGCAGGTCGTTGTGAGGGGCTCCCAGGTTAGTACTTACCACGTGGGGTTCTTTAATGTGCACCAAATGCACAATACAGAAGTTGTGTATTACGCCCCCATTAGAATGTAGCTGCTATAGCTGGCATCGAACCCACAACTTGGTGCTAAGCAGCGCAGCTGCTGAGCTAAGACAACAGATGACAATATAATGCCATAAAAAGCATTCCCGACGAAATTGCCAGTCAATGGTTTGGAAGTGCAGCAGACATTGATGATTAAGTGTGGTGTCTTTTTGGCGCAAGGGCCAGGTATGGCCAAAGAGTGCCATGACAAATGGTAATATTATCGATGAATTGCAGAAGGCGTGGACAATGAATTCCTTATGGTAGATGTGAAATGGTGGTAAAAGGGCCTAATACCTGTCGCTGTAAATGGCGTAAAATATATAGGTACTAAAATAATGACACTGACTAGTTAGTGATGTGGGCTATAGTAATTAAGTTTCATTAAAGACATGATGCAACAAACCATAACAGTGACACTGGAGCTTCAAGAGGGCCCTTGAATACAAGGGCTGTTAATCGCGTGCTAAAAGTTATTTGCCTAAATGATTTTCAGAATGTGTTTCAGCTAAAAACAGACTAATTTCAGGTTAAAAAGCGGTTCACTGCCAAGAAAAAATGCCGGGTAAAGAGGTATATATTCACGATACACAGAAGAGAAATACTTTTTCCTCTCTGCTTCTATTGCAAGGCATTGAATAAGAACATGGAGGACTGCGAGATTATTGCCACACGTACTACAAGTAGGAGGATCCCCCCAGTCAAGAGGTAAGAGTGAATACCCTAAGTGCGTCCTATTTTTAATCGGCACACAAGTACATCCTTGTACCGTGCTGTTTTCCCACTTATCCAGTTCCCTAGTTTTGTTTTTACCATGTGTAGCTTATGCAATGATTGCGTATCCCACTCTCCTTGCCGATTAGAAAAATTCTTAGAAAAAGGCGTAGAAAAGACTTTAGGTCTGTGGCAGGGATGGGGGCATTTCCACCTGTGTCGCTAAATCTCAATGATGTAACGTTTTAAGTGCAGCAGAAATAAAAAAATATATTCAATTATACCTAGAAATACTTCTTTCACTGTAACAGGATTCAACTGCACAAGTTTTTCCATTTCAGGATCTGTCATATGGAGAACAATGCAGTTATCGCTAAATGCAGTGCGGTACTTACCAGCAGCAAAGCTGAACTTGTAGTCTGTCCCATCAAGAGCAATAACTTCTTTGATGGCACTTATGGCACTTTCATGGTCCTTGAATCTCAGCAGCACTTTGCTAAGGGAGAAAAAGGAAGAGTGTATACTACTACTATACAATACTGAGATGTACCATTACCAATTTTTTAGCATGCAGCAGCATAGAAGCAACAATGAACACATCCCACGTGCACATTAGCACACACAGACAACAGCCTCAAGAAAGTTGAATAAGTTAGCACGCATGATATATGAAGCCAACAAAGACGCGAAGGAAAGCATAGGGGAAATTATATGTACTTGTTAACTGAATCAAAGAAATTATAAATTAATGGAAATGAGAGTGGATGAAAAAGCAATTGGATGCAGGTGGGGCACAAACCCACGTCTTCACATTATGAGTGCGATGCTCTTACCCATTGAGCTACCGCGGTGCCGTTTTCCCATCCACTTCCTGGGGTATTTATGTTTTATTTACTAGAACGAAACCTGAGAGTTAGCCAGCGCCACATCTCACGGCCTTGACGGCAGATGCGAAACATCCCGCCATGAGTTACACCTGGGCTGTGAGAAGTGCCAAAATGCAGCTGTACAGAATAATCCTATTGCGGCAGCGCAACATTAACGTGACATACCCTTCACGGCGGTCAATGAGCAAGGCATCAGGAAACAGCGGCCCAAGGGCATCCATGCCTTTGTCATCAGGAAACCCTCGCACATACAGCAGGCGGTCTGACTTGTATGTGGAACTGCTCCGGGGTCTGCTAGGCTCCACCTGCACTGGCTGCCCCTTGAGCTGCATGCTGCGCAGGAGCTCCAGCTGTGCAGTAGCCACCTCTGGGCTCTCAAAGTCCAGGAATGCACTGCGCCTGTATGCCAAATGTAAGAAAAAATCCAAAGTAGCAAGGACGAGACCACTTAATACAACATGCAGGTGCACTTTGTGTTGGACCTACACTGAGAAGGGAGCCCACACGAAGAACGCGAGCAACGAGTAAAGGTCCAGAGTGTCAAACCAGCAATTCAAAAATTTCAATGAATAGTGGACAGTCCATGCTCACGCTACTCCTTGTCTCATAACAAGTGCAGACATAAATGTCACCAGCAGAAAAAAAGAGGGGTGGGGGGGCAGAGACATGGTTTACAAGTGTGAACACTGGTCAGTGCAGCTATAGAAGACTGGGAATAACAAAAGGTGGAATGGCAAATAGTGTGCACAATATTACAATAATTTTTATCGAAACTTGTAGGTGCTTTCGCCTAAAGAATACACTGTTGACCTTCTTACAAATTTTATTTGTAATTGTCACATGTGTTACGGGGTTACGGCCAACGTTCCTGGTATTGGCTAGCTAAAGCCTCAAGTTATAACTCTGTCAATCGCAACTCAACGCATATGTGATCATCACCAGCTGAGAACCAACTACTACACAACTTCAGTAGTGCTCCCATGGGGACAAAAGAAATCCAGAGTCTTTGGCTGGAGATAGAACTGCTTATAGCGCCATCCAGATCAGCTCTTACTGCTCCCACATACCAAATTTATTCATGTAAGGATTGCACTTCATTTTTCACAGGGTGCAGGCCGTGAACGAGGCAGGCTTACAGATACATACTGAGGCCTCAGACTGCTATGCAAAATAACCACTGGTGCGCGACTAAGACCCCTTGTATTCAGTCCTTGCAGCTTTCACTGCCCTCGCCGTTCAAGTTTGGCTCATCGATGCCCTCCCAAAGCTGGTTGTCTTCTGCGCCATTCACTCAGATTCCAGTCACTTTGGTTTCAGTCGAGGTCCTCAAGAGCTTCACACACCACTCATTCAAAATCCATGCACTGCCCTCTTCATGCACACAAGGGTGGTGGGGGAACTTGTAATCAGCTGATGGAATTTGGCCAGAAGCATGATGCAAAACAGCCAATATCATTAAAGTGTGCTGGATCTATGCTGCGCAGGAGGACAGGTGTTGCTTACTGCAGGCAGGCATGGCCTAACCTTGCAAAAGCCAGCAATTGCTCTGCCGGACCTATAAACCACAATACAGTCGGACACACTTTGCAATGCTGCGGGATTCAATGATGTATCATCGGCAGTGCAGCAACTAGTGCAACTTAGTAGCTACTTGTGGAAATTAACCAGCACGCAAGCATGCGCATGACGCTGAACATATTTTCCCACAAAGCTTTCACGCTTCAATATGGAGGTGTGGGCCTTGCATGAGTAACTACGGTATTTGCCTAACTTTGCATCCCCCACAGGAATAACAGAAAGACCGAAATTGCCACTAATAAAAGATAGCCCCAACTAGAAATAGGGGCACCACAATTTATAGATGCTATCAGCCAAGTGTACTAAAGAAGGCAAGTGTAGCTTAGGGTTTTGGGCATGATAATTCTAAAACTCGTAAACATTTGTCACATTGTGACTGTAGTCTTAGAAAAACATCTTGACTGATGCATTTGTTAGAAACATCTTACAACTCTTCTATAGCCTTATGTAAACGGGTTGTCATCGCAGCAGCTGGAACTAAAATTAAAATTAAATTATGGGGTTTTATGTGCCAAAACCACTTTCTGATTATGAGGCACGCCATAGTGGGGGACTCCGGAAATTTGGACCAACTGGGGTTCTTTAATGTGCACCTAAATCTAAGTACATGGGTGTTCTTGCATTTCGCCCCCATCGAAATGCAGCCACCGTGGCCGGGATGCGATCCCACGACCTCGTGCTCAGCAGCCCAACACCACAGCCACTGAGCAACCACGGTGGGTACAGCTGGAACTGCCATGCATGTGTAGCTCATTAAAGCTGTTCTGCAACAGCAATAGTAAAGAGTGACAGGACATTACTACATAATCTGAAAATGTTATCAAGCTTGCTTCAGTTCATTTACCTATTATAGGCAAAAATTCAGTGAACACTATATGACGCTATAACATGTTTCATTACATATAGCAAAAACCTTAAAATATAGTTCACATAATTTGCACATGTATTCCAAGAGCAACTCAACAAATATACAGGGTATTTTCTTTTTGACTCTTATAAGGCATATCCAGGCAACGCGACAGATGGACCCTGTTGTGCGTACAACGACATGGACACAACATTGTAAAAAGTAGCTGCAACAAGTTTTCATCGGGTGAATAAATACAATTGTACACCTGTTAAAAAAAGTGCAAACACGCCACAAGGTCATTGTTTTAGCCAAAGTGTGCTAGATCTAGTTTTAATAAGGTGTCATCCTCAGTAAAAAGACGTTCCACGTCACCACCGTTAAATGTTGTGGCACCATCTGGTGGGTAGAAATCACAAGACTTGTGGCTCTCGGTAGCGTCTCAGGCATAACAGCATCAAAACAAACAGCTGATCTTAATAATGACAAAACAACCATTACCTTGTCCTCAAGTAGCACGAGTGAATTCAGATTGATGTGAGCGACCTTGCTGCTGCCAGGTTGCCACGCTATCATGGTAACTAGTGGAAGCATGCGCACAGACTTATGGACATGCAAAATTTTAAGTCTGGCCAAAAACCAGAGATGTGACAAGCAGCAGCAAGACCTATTGCTTGTCGCTCGAGAATCACGCATTTGTGGTAGCACCTTTCAGGGATTTCGACAATCTCAGCTCGTCAAGATTCACCCGCATTTTGGCTTAGGACAAGCCCTCTTCACAACATAGATGGAGGTAGACATGCTATCATTGCCATTATTGTATTAGATTGCCTACTTCATTTATTGTTTGTTCTAACCAGGCTTTTAAGGCATATCGAACTTAAGAAAGAAAACATTACGGCCATTTTTTTAAGGCAAGTCTTTAAAGGGTTAGAAGAAAAATTGCTTTTTAAAAGTACTTTTTAAATGTCCAGATCTTGCAATGGAGTAATTTTTTCTGTTGTGTAAAGGAGTTCACTTGCCTTTTTAATGATCAATTAGTGGTTTAATGCATTCAAGCAGTTGAAAGTCCATAAACTCATTGTTCACATTATTTAGCCAGGCAATTGATACATTAATGAAGTTTTTGTAGGAGCTGTGCAAACAATTATTTCATTTGCAGAAGAAATTGAAACCGACTGGTAAAAGCGATCTGCTATCTCAATGTTAACATGTTCGATCTTAACATGTTAACAGAAGTGCTGACTTGTATAACCATCGACTACGACAACTAAAGTATTACAACAAATTGTGCAGCTCCTACAGTACCTTTTAAGAATTTAATGATCCAGCTAAATAACATTGAGGACACACATAACTGCTGAAATGCACCAGCTCTCCAAGGTCAATGAAGTCGCAGTTTTGACCAAAAGGTGAAGCATCAATTTTGACAGCAAATTAGTAGGCAGCTATATAAAGTAAGGATAGTAGTTTTATTGGCAGTATAAACTTGGAAACATTCGCTTACAAAATTAGCTAACAAGCATGGTGTCAGCATGCACAAGCAAACATGAACACATCACACTCGATGAGTGCAGACATTCGCTGCCAAAATGCTGGTGTGAGCAAATGTGGCAGTGAGCGAAGTGACTGCGTGGTCTATCGCTTCAACACAAGAGCGGCAAGAACGCAGCATGCACAAAGTACCTCGCCAAGTATGCCCTTGTTGGCAGAGTCAAAGCCGCCCCCCTCCCTCCAGCATTGCCTCCCCGCTTTCCTCCATATACAAAACCCAAGGGTGAGCCACGATCCTCAGTTCCCCATGCGCCCGGTCGCGAAATGAGCAGTTGCTGCCGGAGCACAACGCCGCCCTCCGTCCCATCACCCCACAGCCTTTTGGGCGACCGAAGACTGCGCGTTTGCTCTCAGCTTTCTCCCTTCGCGTGCTTTCACTCGCACATACAGCATACGACGCGTGGTGACAGTGTTATCGCCCTTGGACTTTATACGGAACATCACGGCGAGAGCGCTTGGAAGGTCCATATAATTGCTATCAGAATAAAAGTTTGTTAAACTGATAAAATAGCTGTACAAATTGCTCCTTAATACAGGTGACCAATCTGGACACTAAAGTAATAAACATAAGGTCAACGGGATTGAAATACGCAAATTGTACAAATTTGGGCACTAGACCATGTAAAATTCTTTTTAGCCCTGCAAGTGTACGTTGAAAAATTCTGCAAAAGCAGCCGCAAGACAGCGAACATGCACAAACGATAAAGACATGCTAAGTGCATAAAGATATTAGATAGTGCCAATGTGGCAAAAGACATGCAAAAAAAATTATCTGAAGATTGGTAAGAAAAGCATTTCCCAAGAACTCACCGATGACCATGCACAACTGATAAGAGAAAAGCACATTATTATTATTGCACTTTACTTACCATGCACTTGTGAAAGAACAGTTTTCAAATTACGGTAGTCACTGGTAACATTGATTCTTAAACATCTTACATTTCAATGTTATAATTTTTCTTTTTACTGTTGTCCCATTTCACTGATATAAATATGCAGTAACAGCTGCCAGTAATAAGTATGACAGTAGTGGAGCCCACTGAAGCACACACAGGGTTCCTTGTTTACAGGTATATTACATTCATACGTTGAAGGGTTAAAAAAAAAAAAAAACTGCCAATAATTCGAGACAAACCAGGTTTTAACCTATTGCCAGTTGAGCATAGGGGTGGCTTCGATTGTTATGAGGTACACAAAGACAGCAGACGAGGCACTACTAGTGACCAATGCAAATGCTCACCTGTGGGTTTTTGCAAGTCTTTTGCACCTACATAAAAACACTTGCCTTGCCAGTCCGAAGCATCCATTCACTTCAGTGCATTATTAATGCTTACACCATGCTGGAGGGCCTCCCTGACATTACCACAGATGTTTTGAGGTTTCAGTGCCATACTGACAACTTATAATGAAGGTTATCACAACATATTCAAATTTTGCATGTCTCAATGCAGATCATCTAACGGCTAATGTTTCATATGAAAATTGAAGCACTTTTCTAAACACTTTTTGCAAACTCTCTGCCTGGTTAAAGCCATGTAGCAATTTATAATATTTGATAAGTTTTCTCACATGCAAAGAATCAGTCTTACTAACAGTGAAAATTAAAGAATACAGTGGAAGAGCACTTGCAGCAGGTGAAAATGCAACTCACTTGTCTAAAAAAAATATGACATCACAAATAGCCAATATGTGAAAGCAACATTGATCAGTTGGGGCTCTAACCTGCATTAAAACTCCATAAATTGCCACTGTTGCATTTTGCTCAAATCAAGGTGCCAGTGCTTTATCCAAAAATTGCACTGGCGATTTCATAATGGCAGGATACCGTCAGTGCAAAGTTAACTTGGTGAGTGTGGTTAGGAAATGCTGACAGTAATACCAGCCAGGACAGCTAGGTGCACTGAAATGGCCAGAGGGACAGATTGCATTGCTATCCATTTGTAACTTGTAAACAGTGCAAAAAAAGAAAAAGTCAAATGAGTGCTGCCTTCAGTGGCTGAAACATAACTGCAATTCTTCATGCATCCTGTACACAGTATAAACTAGTCACTGCAGCGGGACAAGGTTTTACTTCTCTATCAAACAACTCTGGTTTTAGTTTACTTTCAAAGCTTTTACTAGGCTTGGGCAATTAAGCAAAATTTCCAAACATTTGATTGTGTACCACATCTTTGCACTTCTAACCCACAGCAATATTTAAAGAAATTTGACTGCAAAGTCAGGGTGCGGATTACAGTAAACGCTCGTTGTAACAAAGCTGCATTACTCGAATTATTGCATTCAAAATTTCTCGAAGTTCCGACCAAAACACATTACTCAAAGCATACCAATAAGTTGCTTCACTTAGAGTGAACTGTCAAGGGGCGTGTGTGCATTTATGGGCACCGGGCGGCCATTGTAAGGCGCCAGCAGCATGCTGGTTAACAGTGCTGTGAAAAGCAGCATTAAGCACTAGCATTAAGCACTGGCACTGGCATATGAAGCAGACGACGAGGTGAAGGCACACGCATGCTTCCAGTGGTTTCGCATTACTGTTTACAAAGTCTAACATACCAATGAACACATTTTCTTGCGTCTGCTCTTGAGAAAGGCCAAGGCTAGTACAAGGCTGGTGACATTCATGACATCAGGTAGTATATGAAGTAGAAAATAAGTGCTAACTGCGAGGCAAATGCACACCGCAAACAGAGCTCCCGCGCAAGCTAAGACATGCGACTCAACAGTTAATTTCCAGATTTTATATTGTAACAGATACGAAAGGCACGGACAAGAAGAAAAGAAGGAGAAGACGAAGAGAACGAGGAGTTTGAGAGGCCGGGCTGCGCTGCCATCACGCTACGATCCATCATCCATCTCCTGTAAATAAAACCATTTCTTCGCAACTCTTCGTAACCTAACCTAACCTAACAATCGACACCCAAACACGGAGGCTGAACCACAAGTTCTTCAATGGAGCCATCGACTTGCTGGACTCCCACCGAATCCACCGGAGTTGAATATGTCCCACGACGCAGACGAACAACGGCCCATTCCAACTGCTGCGCCGACCAGTTCCGTTCTACAACTGAGAGATGCGCATCCCTTCGCCGAAAGATCTGACGAAGACGTCGAGGAATGGCTCATCCATTATGACCGGATGAGTGCCGCCAACAAGTGGAACAGCGCTTCTCAGCTTTCGAACGTCGTGTTCTTTCTAACGGATACTGCGTTGTTGTGGTTCAACAATCACGAGGAAACGTTCACAACATGGGGAAGATTCGTTTCGGAAATCAAAGAGTGATTCGGCCACTCCGCGACGAAAAAGAAAAGGGCAGAACAGATGCTACTGCAACGTGCGCAAGTGCCAGGCGAAACCTGCACGACCTACATTGAGGCAGTAATAAAACTGTGCAGGATGGTGGACTCTGGAATGTCCGAGGGAGAAAAAGTGGGGCACATCCTAAAAGGAATTGCCTAGGATGTTTATAATTTCCTCATCGCAAAAGACAACCTGGCTTCCGTCGCTGACATCATTCGGCACTGTCGTACTTTTGAGCAACTGAAGACAAGGTGCATCACGCCGAAGTTTGGCAGGCTAGCCAATGTGACGACAGTTGCAAGCGTGGACAGCAACCAGCCCCTCGATCTGGCATCAACGATCCGACAAATAGTTCGGGAAGAGCTCAGCCTGCACGCGCAAGTGACACATCCAGGCACTCATAGCTTCTGCCTATCACCAGATTTTGAGGCAAACATGGCATCCTTCTCCCCGTATCCTGCGGCGAGAGGCACTGAGGATTATGAACTCGCGCCCCGACAGCAGCCACGTCTCTACGACAGAGGCCCTACTTATGACACTCGGCCACAACGAGAGCAGCCGCGTTTTCACCCCCAAGGCCCTGTGACTTCTGTCAGGCCGCGACAACAACACCACCGACCCTACTACCACGACGCATTATGAACAATATAACGGATTTCAGCAAGCAGCAGAGACACGTTATCCACATGACAACGAACTTTCTCGCCGACTGCAGCCGCCTATCATTTGTTTCGAGGAAGACGCTGTGAACCGCGACCCTCCTGTGTGCTACAACTGCGGTTCCACAGGCCATATAGCTCGGTATGGTCGCCAAGGCCGTCAATCACGTAGGACACCACCGATGTTCTCGCCACCCAGAACCCGTACTTCATATGACTTGCGGACGACCGATTTGCTCCCAATGGACCACTTCTCACACGAGACCAGACGCAGCGATTCGCCAGCATCTGAGCGGAGTTTGACGCCACCAAATAACCGTCCCCGTCGCTCTCCATCCCCTCGCCGCCGTTCTTCCTCACCGCCGCTGGGAAACTAGCATCCGCAGCCAATGGAGGTGTGGTCGCCGGACGGTCTTTCCAAGAAAAACCAAAACAAAGTGAATGTCTCGATTGACGGAATACCGACCATGGCGTTAGTTGATACTAGGGCAACTGTGTCTGTGATGAGCCTCGCTTTCAAAAACCAGCTAGGCCACAAAGTTATGTTTTCTTGGAACGACGGTATTACCTTTCGAGGAGTAGGCGGCAAGTGGCTTCATCCCCTTGGTGTTTGTGCTGCGAGTGGTTTGTTGGCTGGGAAAGTGTTCGTGTCGGAATTACTTGTTATTTCTCGTTCGCACGACGTTATTCTCGGTATCGATTTTCTTGAACAGTGCGGCGCTTCCGTGAACTATGCTTTTGGCAAAATATCATTGAACAAGTTATTTATATCAGCACATTCCGAACAAAGCTCGAGTGGTGAAGACAGGGACACAGACACACTCAGTGTTCTTGACGAAGTGATTGCACCATCGTGGTGCCTGATGCCCGTTCGTGTTTCTGCAACTACTGTTGATGCTGACTGTGTCGACCTTGTAGTTGGGCCTCTCCGTATAAACTGTGCTAAAAAATTACTTGTGCCCTGCTCTGTCGTGTGCATGACGAAAGGAGTCGCCACATTGTGGGCGCTGAACTGTTCCGCCACGCCGGTTGTCCTTCCTTGCGGTGTGAAAATCGCTCTCTTCGATGAAGCCGCATGTAGCTCAATAGCAGCACTAACTACGGACATCTCTACAGCTTGCTCTCCTTGCGATAATCGCCATTCTCAGCAAGGCTCTCGGTACATCGGAACAGCAAGCACTCGTACAAGTCCTTGCCAGACATGAGGCTGCATTCGACTTCACGCATGGAGATGCACCCCTTCATTTACAGTCGTCCCGCACTCGTCACAGAATAGATACCGGCCCCATCCGCCAGAAGCCCTACAGAGTGTCATCGTCCGAGCGCAAAGTTATTGCAGAGCAAGTCAAGGAGATGATGAACAAAGGTGTCGTTCAAGAGACATCTAGTCCATGGGCAGCCCCAGTAATCCTGGTCCGAAAAAAAGATGGCTCCTGGAGATTCCGCGTGGATTACAGACATCTAAACGCAGTGAGGAAGAAGGATGTCTATCCACTACCGCGAATCGATGACGTCATTGATTGCTTACGCGCTGCTTCTTACTTCTCAACACTTGATTTGCGATCGGGGTATTGGCAAATACCTATGGACCCTGCCGACAAGGAAAATACTGCTTTCGTGACTCCAGATGGCCTATTCGAATTTAATGTTATGCCTTTTGGCCTTTGCAACGCTCCTGCCACCTTTGAAAGATTCATGGACACAGCACTACGTGGTCTAAAATGGGAGATATGCATGTGTTACCTCGACGATGTTGTAATCTTTGGCCGCACGTTTGAAGAACATAACGAACGCCTCAGCCTCGTTCTCGAATGCATTGAGAAAGCTGGACTGGTCCTAAACTCAAAAAAGTGTCGGTTCGGCGAACGTCAAACACTGGTCCTGGGACACTTAGTCGACAAGGATGGCATCAGACCCGAGCCTCCTAAGATTGAAGCGGTGAGCTCCTTCCAGCCACCGCAGTCAGCACAAGAACTCCGCTCATTCATTGGCCTATGTTCGCATTTTCGTCGTTTTGTTCCCCGGTTTGCCGACATCGTTTACCCGTTGACAAGTATTTTGCGACAAAATGCATCCTTCAAATGGACACCAGAGTGTGACGCTTCATTCTCTCAACTGAAGTTTATACTAACGTCAGCACCCCTCTTCCGTCACTTCGATCCATCTTGCCCGACTGAAGTTCACACTGATGCTAGTGGAATCGGGATAGGAGTGGTGCTTGTACAACATCACAGTGGCGCAGAACATGCCGCATATGCCAGCCGTTGCCTGAGCAAATCTGAACGCAATTATACGGTTACGGAACAGGAATGCCTGGCAGCCATTTTCGCCATACAAAAGCTTTAATGTTATCTTTATGGTAGACCATTCAAGATTATTACCGACCATCATTCTTTATGCTGGCTGGTCGGTTTGCGTGATCCCTCTGATCGCCTCGCATGTTGGGCGCTGCGCCTCCAGGAATACGACTGTGGCATCGTACAAAAGCGGCCATCATCACGCTGACGCAGACTGCCTCTTTCTGATTCCTGTTGCGACTACAGACTGCGATGCTGAGAATTTTGATGACTGTGTCGCTGCTGTTACTTCTACGGTCCCTGACGTGGCAGACTTTCAGCGAGAACAACGGGATGATGTTACCCTCGATCCGCTTTTTGTCGCCGCCCGTACTTCTCAAGGCAGCGGTTGCATTACTGTCCGTGATAAATTGCTCTACGAAAACTAATTACTCCGGGCATGGAGCGCATTTTCTGCTTGTTCTCCCCGAAAGTCTCCGCTCCGACGTTCTACGCGCCATGCATGACGATGTGACATCCGGCCATTTCGGCTTCGTACGAACGCTGCACCGCACGCAGGAGCGCTTTTACTGACCCAAAATGTACGAAACAACAAAGCGCTATGTTGCTAGTTGTGAAATGTGCCAACGTCACAAGCAACCGACCACTGCAGCCCTGGGTCCCCTTCGGCCATTGACACCGCCCAGTACGCCGTTCGGGCAAGTAGGCATTGACCTTTTGGGTCCATTCCTGTTATCTAACAACAAGAACCGTTGGATAATTGTCTGCGTAGACCATCTTACACGGTATGCAGAAACTGCAGCCATACAGTCTTCAACCACTGCTTGCGTGGCGGTCTTCCTGCTGCGTTCCGTGGTCCTTCGTCATGGCCCACCACGTGTCATCATCAGCAACCGTGGTTGCCAGTTCACGGCTGATGCCATTGAAGAGTTACTTCGTTTGTGCACTTCACAGTTTCGTCATTCCACGCCGTATCATCCACAGACCAATGGCCTCGTTGAAAGGACAAACAGAACGCTGACCAATATGCTTGCCATGTACGTCTCCTCCAATCATAAGAACTGGCACGACGTGTTGCCCTTCATTACTTACACATACAACACGGCGAAGCACAAAACCATGAACTATAGCCCATTTTATCTCCTGTATGCAAGGTTACCGCGAAGCCCTCTGGACACTTTCTTACCCTTCGTTCTGCACAGTGATGATTGTGTATCGAATACTTTGTGTCTCGCCGAAGAAGCGCGTCGAATAGCTCGTCTTCGTGCTCTGGCCTCGCAAAGTCGTTCCAAAGAGCGATGCGATGACAGTCACGTACAAGTATCGCTGGAAAAAGGTGACTTAGTCCTTTGGGCACCGCAACGCAAGCGTGGATTGTGCCAAAAATTCTTGTCACAATATCCAGGCCCATTTGTAGTTGTGGCCCGCCTGAGCGAACTCACGTCATAGCTCGCCTACTGTGCAATGGTCGGCGATCAAGCAGAACTCTGCTGACTCATATTGCTCGCCTGAAGCCTTTCTACCCTGCTTGTCCATCCTGACTCCCCCCACGGGCTTCGTCTGCTTGCGGGGAAATGTAACAGATACGAAAGGCACGGACAAGAAGAAAAGAAGGAGAAGACGAAGAGAACGAGGAGTTTGAGAGGCCGGGCTGCACTGCGATCACGCTACGATTCCATTGTCCATCTCCTGTAAACAAAACCATTTCTTTGCAACTCTTTGTAATAATATTGCTGTGGACTTAGATATTGTCGCGTATTTAATCATGTAGATTGGTAAAGCAGCACAAGAATTACAGACAAAAAGGAAGACGCACGTCTTCCTTTTTTGTTTCTTCTGCTGCTTCATCGATTGCTCACATGTCGTAAGTTCTTGTTCTCCATCAGCTGTAATTTTTTTCTTCTTCGTGATGCTTTGCCTATCCTAATGTCCTGGTGCACATGTAAGACCGTCGTTGACAGCAAGTGTGAACACGACGCTGCGTTTGCGTTCACTGGTGATACAGAACAGTCACATACCAGATGCGCCCAGAGTTGGGAAGCGTGAGGAAAGAAAATATACCCCAAAAGAAGACTAAGCCACTGAGAGGATGACAAAATGACAACTACAATAGTCAGTGCCTTCAGTGCCCAACCTCTGGAGCTGTTAGACCCACGGTAGCAAAGACCCGCAACTCCCATGTAACAGAAAGCTCTTGCATATGAATGGCTCCTTTATTAATGTTAGAACAACTAGACAAAAGAAAAGCAGCGTTGGAAATGTACGTGCTCAGTGATAGAAACAATACTTAGAGCCCGGAGCTGCCACCGATTTTTGCGCCGCCAGTGAGCGCTGGGTGATTGCCGTGGGACCAAACAACTGCAATGAGTCACAGTCTAGCTTTCATCACATACCACGATGCATCAGCTTGGTGTCCCCCAGCGCTCACAGTTGGTGCAAAAAGCAATGCAGCCATGCAATCAGAGTATAACATTTCAATTGCTGAGCACTGTACATACCGTTCTTTACAAACAGTGCATATCCAGGCTTTCCGCCATTCCATATGGTGAGGCTGCGATGAGAACCGATTGAACGGAATGACCTTGAAAATTTCAGTCATGTTTCAGTAGCTGTTCATGCACTCAATAAGGCAGCACGTTTCTTGGGATTTGGCTACACGTGTCGTTTCGACAGCGCAAAACAGAAGAAAGGATGGAACATATTCAACCAACGTAGCTGGCGGCAACACTGCTGCGCCCAGCCCGGTCATCACACGCCATTACATTCATAGTGCTGCTGCATGAACTGGTCCAAACTCATCCCGTGCCCAGTGCCTACGGCGGTGCTCTGCACCTTTGGTGCCGGGCGAAGCATTCTTCGCCGGTAGAGCGAGTGACCCTCTCCGTTGCCAGCTAGGCCATTGCACCGCCTGCCACCCTTTTCCTCCATGCTGCACACTCACGGTGGCCTCATGGTGTCTCGATCTCGCCGCTTGCCCTTTTTTTTATCATGGCATTTGCCGGATTCATGATCACTGTGATTGTGGACTGCACCCGCGATCAAGAGCAACTGCCTTGGTGCTAGCAAATACCAAAAAAGTAAAGGTGCGGCAAGCAGCACGTGAACACTTACATGCTTGTTCCTGTGGCAACTGAATACGCGCAACCACGTGACTCCGCTCCGCCAACAGGGAGCTCAAATTACCACTTGAATTTTTTTACCGTTCCATTTACTTCATTAGAACATGGCACTGGCATAGCCAGAGGTGGAGTATGGGGGGTCAAAAATCCCCAGAAATTTTGCCAGAAGACCAAAAAAATTTTGCGAGCCAAGTAATTAGCTTTAGCTGGACCTGTTTACGCTTCCATATCTCTTACCCAGCCAGACAGATCTCTGTCGAAGATGTTTACTTTTAAGCCATTCATAATTGTAACAGCAGGGGAATGCTAAAGAGTGCAACAGTGACTGACAAAAAAGAGTTGACAGGAGTGGGGTGAAGGATAGGAGTAGAGAGAAGGATGGGGGCAAAGACGCACATAAATGGCACCAAGAACGAAGGTGACGAAAAAATTGGGGACATTGGAAGAGCATCTCACAACTGCTCGATCCTTTACAGCCGTGGCCAGTCGCCAAGCTATGGTACACCTACCCCTTTGTGACACATGCTGCTAAGAGCCTATCCTAACAAAACACCTCTGAAGTCGTTAGAAAAGACAGGTTTTTAGAAAAGACAGGTTAGAAAAGACAAAACAGTTTGAAATCTCTCAGAACTGCTAGCCCTTATTTTACTGTGAACTACCAATGCCATAACACAGAAAGAAACCCTGTTTCAGACTGCCTGCCTGATCAATTCCAAAGCGAGATCAAACAACGATAACCATCGCATGATGACGACCACAATACCATGATCGCAAGATCCCTTCAACCATCTTTTTCAAACAAGTTGGGCCACAGGTCACTGAAAGTGAGTGCAACTGCATCATATGATACTATTGAAGTTCTGATGCAAAGCTTTGTTCCTGTATTATATGTGAATATAGCACGGGAACAATGCGGGGAGCGCAATTGAGTAATAGACAATTGCAAATTTCGATTGTGTAGCACACTGCCATTTACTTAATAAACTGCCGTCCTTTAACCTTGATTCTTCAATTATATCTTGCCTCCAGAACCTTTTATCCTAAAACAAGTAGTTTACTTGGGCTATTAACACCCCATCTCCGTTATCTGACGTTACTTTTAGTGTTCCTCAAGGCAGCGTCCTGGCTCCTTTGTCATTTCTGATCTACATTACCGTAAAAATCTGAGCAAGCGCCCCTACCCGTGCAACTGGTCCCCCCCCCCCCCTTTCTTCACCCTATTCGCCACTTCACGAATTTTCACCAGACCGCTTGACTATTTTCTTTTTTGTCAACTTTTTACGAAATTGCGTATTAAATAACATAAAATGTAGCAATTTAGTCAGAAACAAACATTGTTTGGCCAAACTTCTGCCGAGGCCCAATAGTTCACCATAGCCAGGTATCTGCATAGCCTTCGTCAGTCGCCATTTGACAATGGTGCCAAGTGTCACATGTGAATTAATGGTGCGATCTTGCATGCAATCCGTCGTACGATGCGTCGGAGTCCGATTCGCCGCATACGATGATTCGGAACACATGGTACGAATGAGCAAGCGGCGAACCAGCACCCCTGCATGGACACCCGGAATGACTTCGCAAATAAAGCGAGGACAAACGTGTTCGTAGAGCTCTCTCATTTTAAACAGAAGATGTCAATACAAGCACGACTACACGAGCAGCATAGATGTATTTCCACAAGGCTACGTCCGCAGTGTCAACTCTGTGGACAGCCGCCGATGGCTAGGAGCCGGCAGGCCTAGCTTGCTGGGCCGTCGAATCGAGAACCGGTGGGGCTGGTGACGCCACCACATACAGCTCGTAATAAAGTGCTTTTGTTGATCACAGCGTGTACACAATTATGTAGCGGTTAAATTCCAATGCCTTTTATTTTATTGACGCCGACGGAAGTGAATGAGCAAGCCAGGTGAGCCTGCGATCGCTGGGAGACTGTATAGGCCTAGCTCGCTGGCTGCCACATCTGGGGCAGATAGCCCTTGAATTTTTGAAAATACAATTTTGAATTACAGTGAAAGCTTGTTAATCTGACCCTTTTAGACAAATATTTTACGGTTCTGACTAGCCGTCCTATCTGATCATGAGTGCATTGTGCTATGGCTAATTCAGCAGTATTTGTCCACATCCATGCCCATTACAATGAATCTGCATACAACATACAGTACATTGAGCAATAACAGAGCATACTTATAACATAATTTGGTCTGCCTAATTATTCCTGCAACAAAGTCTCCTTTTATTAGACCTCACTATAACGGACAATCTTGGGCAAATTTTGCTCAGATGAAGTACTTACAACATATTTTTCCCGACTGCTTGTGAAAAATGTGGACGTACGTTTTCTCCAAAGGATCATATGAACACATTAGTGGGAAGTTTTGCGCAACAGTGCGCCATGCAACACACCAATAGCTAACAATGGCTTTTCGGAACTACCACACAAGCGGCTCACTGCCCCCAGGCCTAGTGTGACCCAGCCTGCTTCACTTTGAATTCGTAGCAAACTGCAGTTCAAAAGCAACTGTTCACTAGTGCGAAATGCATTTTTCTGAGAACACTACCTTGCCACTGCACCAATTTGTACAAAAGAGCAGATAGGCTGCTAGTCGTGGCGCCTAGAATGCAAAGTGAGAGATGCAAAAGAGCCGTCTCCCAACTGGGCAATAGGGGCCGTGGGCAATAGCATCAAGGTGGACTAGCCACAAATCGCAGCTCCCATTCATGCTAGAGGTTTGACAGTGGTCGTCGCATATCACGAAGCAAAATTAAGTTTTTTTATCAACCCTTACTTTGCACTAAAAATAAATTGAACCAACACTTGTGTAGTCGGCAGTGGCAACTCACTAAAGCCGGCTGGCACAGCGGGTAGCTGGCTGGAACAGCCTAAAGATCGCTTGGATCAATTTTCTCACCAATACAAAAATCTTGCAAGTGAGCCTAGTAAACAGCAAAACATGGCATGGCTACAACGCAGATAGACGGGGCCGTATGTGAAAGGCAGTGCAGACACAAAGCAGATAGTTCACTGCACAAATGCGCCAAAGAATCATGGAAAGCTTTTTGAATGCCGAGTGGAGCTGACAGACATGCAGAAAGTAAGACGTAGTGACAGCAGGACGGAATAGGTGTTTATTATCCAGCATGGTGCGCGCTATCATGCATGCATTCAGCAGTAGCCATCACAGACAGAAAAGAAGAGGCAAGTCAGCATAGCAATGAGTGGACATGTACGCATATGCAAGAACAGGTAAAATTACCAGCAAGCGGCTAGCACAAATGTAGTAGTATTTTCCTTTGAGGCGTGCATTTGCCCGCTGCATTCTTAGTTTGCACTTTATAGTGCTCCTGTATCGGGGAACATCACATCCCGAAAATGTGAGGCTATAGTACTTTTGCGTGACCATGGGCCCTATAACGGGCAGTAACGCGCGCCTATCTGCTTCCTCATGCACGTCCATATACGGGCCACATGGCACCGTATTGATCTTGGAGGTAATCTTTCGGTAGCAAGCCAAAATGTATAGTGCCTTCATGCACATTTTGTTGTTCCTGCGAGTCTAGTGTTGGTGGTGGCATAATCTCACGTTTCCAAGGCATGGTACGAAGCGCTCGTTCGCGTTATGACTGAGTTCATGGTCATTGAGTGAAATCTGTTAATATTTGCCCGAGTGTGCATGACACCGATAAAACTACGAACCTCACTTCATGTAGTCTTTTTGCTATCACTATCAATGCTCCCCCTTTCTGGTAAAACCGACTTTTTTGAGGGGCTCAGGACTGTGAGGAAGAAGAAGCATCTTATTATGACATGGGTTTACTTGGCTAGGTCATCCCACTTGTGTGCACTCACCCATTCATACAGTGAAAGCTCGTTAATTCGAACTTCAACAATTCGAATTTATGGATAATTCGAACTGTATGATTTGGTCCGGCCAAGCTCCACAGAAGTCTGTGTATAAAAAAGCCCGTTAATTCAAACGCAAGAAGGTTCCGCCACGGTTAATTCGAACTACGCGCCACCGTGCCGGCGACGTGGCGCCTGGCACACGGTCAGAGAAGCGCACCTACTGCATACACACAAGGCTGCGTCGCCTCCGGAACGAAGAGAACGGCGAGAGAAAGCAAAACCGGAAAAAATTATAACCGGCGCGGGGTCGGCCAGAAGGCAGCAGCGGCTGCCTTCTCTCCATTCTACGTTGACCGCCCAGATCCGGTCCCTCCCGGTGGACTACGCAGCCAACAGAAAGGCATAGATGACGGGGGAACTGTTCGGACAGTGGCTAGCGAAGATGGACAAAAAGTTTGAGCGTTGTGGACGGAAAGTCCTCCTGCTCGTTGACAACTGTTGGGCTCATAAGGTCGACATTGAGATGAAGGCCATTGAGCTAGCCTTCTTTCCACCTAACACTATTGTGGCGCTGCAGCTCATGGACCAAGGTATCATTAAAATTTTAGATCATTTTACCGGCGCCATCTGTTAGAGTAAATTTTGTGCAATAATTATCAGGTGACGCTCCTAAGTGCGCTACACATGCGTGTGCGTGCTTGGGAGCAAGTAACTGCAGTTACGACAGCAAATTGCTATCGCCACTGTGGCTTCGGCGCACTAACTTTACAAAGAGGAAACCAGCCACCTGCGCTCGAAGACGGCGTCACCGCTCCCATGGCAGAAGTTTTGGACGACATCTCCTTTGCTGACTATGTCGACGTGGACGAGAGTGCAGTGGTGTGTGGTGCGCTGACAGGTAAGGACATAATTTCTCAGGTCAGAGGCGCTGAACCTGTCGCTGCAGTGACGAGGAAGAGGAGAAAGACGACGCGCCAGTGAGGCCCTCCGCTGCGGAGGTCATGCCTGGATTGAATGCTGCCCGTCTCTTCTTCAGTTTTAAAGAAGGCGAAGAGGAGGCCTTCCGCCACATTCGCCCGTTAGAGCAAAAAGTGCTAGCTGTCGCCTTCAAGGAAAAAAGGCAGGCTACGATCACGGACATTTTAAAGCATTAAATTTCTGGCATGCCCTACTACTTCCAAATCGCCGTGTACTGTTGTTTTCCTTCACTTTCGTTAGTTCGAACTTTCGTTAATTCGAACTGAAGTGGCTTCCCCTTGCGGTTCGAATTAACGAGCTTTTACTGTATGACATTAACCAGTCTTCCACGTCTTCATCGTCTGCACTGCTGAAGATCTTGGGGTCCCGTTGTCTGGGAACGCCGGTGCAGGTGATGGACTGTGGCGTCGGCGCCATTTTTATGAGCTGTCGGTCATCGCGGGTGGTAGCGTTCGAGATTGCAGCTTCAGGGTTTCAAGCGACTGGGTTTGAAGCCTAGCACCTCCACCAATTTATAGGAGGTTTATTAGCGACTCCTTATGCAAAGGGCACAGCGACCGGGAATGGCGAGGCAGCCCGAACCACCGTCCAAAAAGACACCAGCAACCAGCAGCGCGAGCAGAGCCGAGCCATGCATTGGCGATGCGGCTGTACAGCGAGAAGCATCATCTTTTTCACAGGACCAATATCTTTTTACACTTGTTTTTAATTTGTGGGTGCCGGCTGCGGGTACTAAGTGCGGTCAGCTATGGCCTCCAAGATATACAGTGCTGCACAACACAACACACTCAAATCTGATGCCATGAACAAAATCATTGCATTGCTCTTGGTGCGACCTGCACCGCACGTGCTGGCACTCATAACCAAGCTATTATGGCCCGACCTACTTGAAATTTGTTTTAAGCGCTTAGTAACAAGACATTATCCACCCGAAATGCTCTGGGAAGTTGTTTTTAAGGCTGGAATTTTAAAGCCTTCAATTAACAAAATTCGCAATCTAACAAAAGTTTTTCACTGCACGTACAACTTCGTTCTATTGAGGTGCGACTGTATTGAATTTGAACAATAAAGAAAACGTGCCCAAGCCTAGTTCCTACAAAAAAAATATTTCATGTTCATGACAAATTGTTTTGTAACAGAATTTAGGCATACAGGCATACTGCCCACAATAATAATCCTTGTTTCAGGCAACAAGCCAAGCTCCCATACTGTACGACAGAAGCCCTATTTTGGCAAGCGCTTGAAGAAGCAAGAAGAAGTATGCTGAAGAGAAACATGCCTGTTTACAAAGCGGACACTGCGGATGGCATCTGACAGGGCACGAACTTCATCCTTGGTCACCTGGCTTGACATGTTCCCAATGTACAATGAACGCTTGCACATGTCATCAGCTGCAGTTGAGGGAGAAGCTGATTAGACTCTGCAATCCACTGTGTGTATGTACACAAAGTCTTGAAAAGCGACAATATCTATGCTCTCACCCCAGACGTAACGATGTGACTCGGGGATGCTTTCTGGAAAAAAAAAGGTGAATAATAAATCAGCCAAAAATTAATACGGAGACAAGGGCAATTACATGGCTTACCAAATGCTTGCAACCAAATAGCACAAAGATCTCACAGGACTCGAGCCCAATTCCCAGCACCGAAGGTTCTCTTCAGCACTTACGTAAGCGGTGTGTGCTTAAAAAGTAAAAATAACTACTATCCAATGTATACTCAACTTATGACAACATTTCCATGCTTGCCATGCCAGGTGAACATGCACCATGCTTTGCTACATCAAAAGGATCAACAGACAGCATAGTGCTATCAGCTCGTAGGCTTCTGCACTGGCACAAATTTCTAGCACGAGTCTACTAATGTTGGCCCTCTCCACCTGCTTTTTATCCAAATAGAACTGGCTTAAGAGTGCTTAGGTCAGCAGCATTCAGTGAATTCCACAAATATACACAGAATGGCTAATACCAACATGCTGGACTGCAAAATTCTTACGAGTATCAGGGCAGGCCATACGCACCATCAACATCAACACGTGGCCTTGTGTCTGAACGGTCCCGAGGGACACGTCGCTGGTAAGGACGGGGCCCACCCCGAGATGGAGTTCCTCCTTCCCGGTCAATGCCCTCGGGCTCACTTTGGCTGTGGCTCTCCCCCTCCTTTCTGGGCTTGCGCCGCTTGGGACGGCCACTGAGACTGCCTTCACTCACACGCCCATTGGCCCGGTTTGACGCTCGTCTCCTGCCCTCCTGGCCTTCTCCAGCTCTTTCAGCAGCACCTGCTAAGCAAGGTATATACACTGCACTGTGGCACTTTAAAGCATTCTCACAGGACATCACTTGACATCTAACAAACGCCAGTCAACTGGCATCATGCTCAAGAACTGGTACCAGGCATAGTGTTTCAGGTATGTTATTTGTAGTAATTTATTTGCACAACAGCTACTATGGCTACCTTTGCGAAGTGATCTGCACTGTATTGCTTCAGATATGATGAGAATACGAATTCCTATTGCTGCACCGAACTGATGTATTTTGAATGCGGTCTTAGATGAGAACAGTCCAACCTTTCAGTCAACAATGTCATCTCAGTGAATAAATGCAAAAATTAAAAATTAAGTGCCAAAAATTGTTCTAAGCAATAAAACTCGCATGTTTGAACAGTGAAATTCACTATACCGGGTGTTTCTACGAAGACTAAGTAATAGTTAAAAATAGCTGTTCTGAAATAAAAGGACAGTTCCTTCGGAGACATGTCAATGGTGGCGACTGCAGAGTGGCAGGTGATGCAGGGTAATTATATGCAAATTAACAAAAATCCATTACCTTTTAAATCTTTATTTCAACAGGCTCATTCTGCTATTAACAGCGCAAAATGTAGACAAGAGACGAGACAAGAAGACACCACAAGCGCTGACTTTCAACAACATTTATTTTGAAAGAAACACGGCTTCTTACAACCATTGCCCACACGTGTCAAAAGTCACGTGATCGCAAATCATGTGAAACATGCACCTTTTCTTTTTTGCACTCAAGATAGTGGTTGCACATTCAAAAGCTCAAGTTCTTTTTTTGTCAGTAACAAGGACGGCATGCTAACGCATTGGTCACGAAGTTGGTAATCTCGGCTGCCTCAATTATCTCCCGGACCAGCTGGTCATTGCGTTTCTTCAGCACTTCACAGAGTGAATTCTGCGGCGCAACCTTTTGAGGGGCAATCCTTGACATGGATGCCTAGATTCCTGTTAGCCTGCTCGACGCTAAGTTTGTGTTCCTTTAGTCTTTCATTTGTGCATCTCGAAGTTTGCCCTATATACCTTTTTCCACATTTCAAAGGTATTGAATACACCACGGCTTCTGTGCACTCCACAAAACGATTCTGGTGATTTATCGTGCACCCTTGCTGGTTTATCGGCTCTTCAGCATTGACGCGTCGGCAGAGGCTTTAGTTTTTTTCGGGGCAGTAAGCACTACATTAACTCCAGCTTTGCGCCCAATCTTTTTCAAGCAGTGAGATAAGTTGTGCACGTATGGCAGGGCCACGGTCCTTCGCTTTTCGTTCATTTTTGGCTTTTCGCCACCTGGCTCGCCATGGACACACTCGTGTTTTAGGTTCTTGCTCATTTTTTCTGTAACGGACACAAGAAGGTGCGACGGGTAACCAGCCCTAGTAAGCCGGTCAACCTGCCAACGAAAACTTTGTTCCATTGCGTGGATGCACGATTTTTTGAGCGTATTTGTTAGACAAAGGTTTGCAATTGCTCTCTTCACCAGTTTTGAATGCGCTGATTCAAATGGCCGTGGCGCCTTGTCGCCTCTGGGTTCATAGGCCCAGCAGACCTTCCCCTTGGAAAGCTCGAGTCTTAGATCAAGGAATCTCAAAGACCCTTGCGTGGGGACCTCGTTGGTAACAGCAAGCGGCTGAAGCGCATGACTAAAGCATGTTACTGCCTCCGAAACTGCGTCATCTGAATTCGTGTCAGAGCCATCACATAGAACTAAGTAATTGTCAACATATCGAAAGACTCCCCGGACGCTTGTTCTGGTTAGGGCGTTCTGAAGTAATCTATCTTTCTGGGCAAGATACAAATCGCTAAGTGCTGGCGCAATACATGACCCTACACAGACGGCGCGTTTCTGGAGGTACACATTCCCTTCCCACGTCACATAAGTGGACTTCAAATATACAGAAAGGAGTTCCAGGAACTTACCAGTTGAAACCCCGGAGGCATTCTGAAAAGCGACAGCACCATGTGCATCTATAAATTCTTCCACGCACTCAAATTTCATCTTGGGGGATCGAATAATATAAATCTTTAACGTCTACAGAGCATGCTGCAAAGTCAGTGCTAGAATTGTCTTTTAAAAACCTTATTACATCGTCTGAGGATTTCACCTGGAAAGGATCGTCAACAGTTAGTAGTTTTAGTTTTTCCTGCAATAACAGGGCAATCGTTTTCTGCCAAGTGCCCTTCTCAGATACTATAACCCGCAGGGGCCACCATGAAAGACTAAAGGAACACAAACTTAGCGTCGAGCAGGCTAACAGGTATCTAGGCATCCATGTCAGGGATTGCCCCTCAAAAGGTTGCGCCGCAGAATTCACTCTGGGAAGTGCTGAAGAAACACAATGACCAGCTGGTCCGGGAGATAATTGAGGCAGCCGAGATCACCAGACTTCGTGACCAATGCGTTAGCATGCCGTCCTTGTTACTGACAAAAAAAGAACTTGAGCTTTTGCATGTGCAACCACTATCTTGAGTGCAAAAAAGAAAAAGTGCATGTTTCACATGATGTGCGATCATGTGACTTTCGACACGTGTGGGCAATGGTTATAAGAAGCCGTGTTTCTTTCAAAATAAATGTTGTTGAAAGTCAGCGCTTGTGGTGTCTTCTTGTCTCGTCTCTTGTCTACATTTTGCGCTGTTAATAGCAGGATAGAAAACCAACAAGCTCAAGCTGCTATTCTAACAGGCTCATTGTAATTGGGAAATTGAGGTGATCTCTGCGCACAAGCCATATCAACTTTTGGATCTGGAAAAATGTGATTACCCACAGAGCTTTGACACGAAGAATTTTCACTATCCGAGTGCGCAAAACCAAAACATGCTGTAGCGAGTGCAAAGGCGCACTCCTCAAAGCGAGTTCTGCTTACGTCACCCATGAGCAGGCAGCCAGCCCACTGTGACGGAGCTGCAGCACGCTGGCTGCCTGCTCCGGAGGCAGTGTCTTATTTCACAATGGCTGTTTTTAAATATTACTTAGTCTTTTTAGAAACACCAGGTACATGTGGTGCATGCTGAATGAACCCACTGGTGCTTTTGTTAGCAAGAGGAGGCCCAAGAACAAGTGCCTAGTGTAGATACAGTATACAGAACTTTCAAAAATATTTGCACAGGCTTTATGTGTTAATCAATTTTCAGGCAACCAGATCTCAAATTTAGAGCACCCAGTCATATTCAGCACCCCCCCCCCCCCCCCATTATGAGCTTCTGCGCTTGATGCGGCAGCTAACAGCAAGACGTTGTGTCCTGCCGCTAACAGCAGACTAACCAAAATGGAGGCATTGACCAAGTGACACCACCAGCAAAAAGCGGTGTTCCATCTGTGTGGATGTGCTTAAACCTATGTCCACTATCTCAAACTCAGAAGGTGCCACCAAGCACCAAAACGGGCTACTCCCACACCTTACAAAGCAGCAAATAGGTCCGTAGATACACAATTCATATTTTGTTACCAATTTTTAGCCCCCGAGTGTTATACGCTGTCTCTAGCACAAATTTTGCCGATACCATAGTGCCATAATATAAAGATAAAGTATGTGCAACAAGTTTTGCAAGAGTATGTAAAAAAAAAAACGTAATTTTGCATAAGTCTAGAAATCCAACCCCATGTAAAAGCATTCAAGGTTTATTGATTTTACCGAGTACAAGTGTCACCACTGGAACTGCTGTCGTTTTTGCATCAAGGTTAATCATGTGACACCACTTCACCCTAGTAGCACTCATACAGCTTGAAGCAAGCAATCTTATTGAGCAGTTTAGGAGGCATGTTTTAGTATTTTTCCTCAGGGTACACAGTCTTTTGTCAAAAACTTGGAGGACGCTTAAGCTTCTCCTTTAACAGTGGAACGCGATAGCATTCAAAGATGCCCGACTGCTTCTCATGCTTCCCGGCAACTGCGCGTATGTAACCGTATTGTCTACCAGGAAACGCGCATGGCGAACGCTATGCACGAAGGCAGGCTTTCTGGTCGAAATGTGGCCTCTTACAGGGCCCACGATGCAGCGGAGGAGAGCGCCATCTGGAAGTCTTTCAATGAAGCGGGTGCGCTGCTACGTGCGACTCGCATAATTACGCGCTGGTGCGCGCAAATGGCAGACACCGTTTCCGGTCTGCCCATTGTAGAAACGCTGGAAAAGGGGTTTGAGTTTTTGCATAACAAAATTATGTTTTCTTGTATATTCAAGCTACAATCGGAGAGCTATCATGTCTGTAGGTTGTGTAAGTTGCAGTTTACGCTTTTTCCACGTACTTTAGCTTGAGAAATTCAATTATTTCAGTGAATTCCTTGCGTCACATGAATGGCCTGTGTATGTGTGGTTCGAAAATCTTTGCCTATGCGATGCCTTATGCAGAACGCTAGATTTTCTGCGACACGGACCCCTTAATGCTTTCAATTTAATAGCCGACTATCAAATTCACTGAAACAGTTGCTTTCGAACCCTTGGACCCTCCACTTTAATACCAAGGAGCTTGCACTTTGGAGCTCCTTGAGTATGCAGTCGATCTCAGTACGTATGCTTGTTTTGCAGTAGGCAATGGTGTATTTTTGTAGCAAAAAGGAACTGTGCCACACTAATAACTGGCCGAAATTTTTACTAGCCCCCCAGAACATGTTACATTATAGATCTGCCAATTGCAGCGTCATGCACTCCTTTTGTGAAAAATCTGATTGTGATGCACGGGCTATATAGATCTCAATGTCTGCAGTACTCGCCGCACTCTCTGCCCCCATCACAGATCACTTTCAAAATAGGGGCCCGTGTCTCACTTCAACATGACTCTCTCCATTGCACATCGCTTTCAAAATAGGGCCCATGCGGCAGCGCCATACACAGCAGCTGCTGCCGGAGTACGGTTGATCAAAGGTAATAATGGTTTGATGCAGATGGATAAGGCGCTAAAGAGCGACAACGGCTTATAATGATCGGGACATTATCAGTGCACCTGGCGCCGTCACCTACAGTAGTTCGCTTGCATCATCGGTTCACCTTGCACCGCCGTCCACAGCTGTTCGTATCGACACAGCTATGTTATTTATACTGGTCGGATCAAGTTTCATAACGTAATGACACCAGGCTGCGTTGAGATGAGCAAGTGGCACAATGGTTACACATACTTAGACAACTCCAAGAGGAGTTTTTGCGTGACATTTTTGTCTTTCCCCTACACGGCTGGCACCACCGCTGTCACAGATCTGTGATGGCGAGCGCTATCTGGTAGTGCTGCAAGGAACCCAGCAGGGTGTGTGCCTCCCACTGTGATTAGTTGAGTTTTTGCCCACAGACACGACAAATGCACTGGGGGGGTGGGGGGGGATAAAGCTATACAGTTTCACTGAAGTAAATAAATCAAAATGCATTGTTTCAAGTCAATGGGTGTACTGGAATCGTTTCTGAACTGCACATGAACCCACGAGCAGGAGGCGTTGCCATATACGCAAAGGACAAAAATGTACAAACATACACCCTTCAATGGCAAGAGGACAATGCCACCGACTGTGGTGATGTCTAAGCCGTACAAATGACTCAATTTTGATAACCACTGTGTATATATCCCAAGGTACACCCAAGTGTGACATTGAGAAGTTCATGACCAGGCACTTCGCATAGGTTAGTCGTGATGACACTACCCCTGTGATCATCGTTGAAAACTTCAACGTGGACATTTCAAAACCAGACAAGAAATTGTTAACTCAGTTTGTCCAAGAAAAGTTCGGTTTGAAGTGCCACACGAATGTAAGTCACTCAACTACTCAACAATTTTATATAAATTTATTTTGGCGAAGAATCTGCCTAAGGTTGTAACCGAACCAATCGGTATATATTACAGTAATCACAAAGCTATTGTCACTATTACCAAATGATGAAAATAAATACATGTACATTTGTCTAAACATGTGTGATGTGCTACAGCTTCGCTGGTAATCCACCTTCAGAGTGGAATGGCTTCTCAATTTTTTTATTCATATACCACGGTTAGATGTCAAAAGCTGCGCCTCCATGTACATGGAAGTAACCATCTCCTCACACTTGCTATAGTAAAAACTGCATTTCATTGCCTAAACTGCGGAGATGATAGAACTAGGTGTAGTACATTGCCATGTTGCTGGATCCACGATCTTCACCCAATCTAAAAAAGAATTAGAAACACTTCAAGGTTGCTTTCCTCTGCCTGTGACAACACACGGGTCTAGATTGATACAGTGTAAACTTTCTCGAAAGTGTATGACAAGAATATTAGTAAGCCACTTCCATACAGTTCCGACATGCACTGTAGTTCAATTCCAGGATGAATATTTTGAGTAATCGCTTAAGAGTTAATTTTTATAAAGATTGAAGTCAATGTGAAATATAATGTGTACAAAGGGTCTTAGGAGGTTAATGCAAACCAAACAAAGAATGCTTACGATGACATGGCAAAAAGTTATGCCTTTTTATGGCATAATGCAAAAACATGATTACTCAGTTTTGCAACATTTCTGTTTTGATATTTGCCATATTAAATGCAAAAAAAAAACATAAAGAGTTATTCTGCGTCGCTCGGTGCTAAAAAACCAATTACCTGCCACAGCTAAACTGTCGATCAGTAAGACTTGGATGAAACACTCATCCTAAAGACTAACATTACTTTGCGCTGACCAATATTGACGCAGGCTGTAGTGGGGGGCTACAGTTTAATTTTGACAACATGAAGTTCTTGGTTCTTTAACTTGAACATATATCTAAGCATAGAAGCATTTTGCCCACATCTAAACGCAACTTCAGTGGCCGAAATCAAAACTGCTCGACCTCAGCAGCGCAACACTATAGACACTAAGCTACCGCAACAAGTAGAATATTTTAGGACTAACCAAATCAAAGTGAATCGAACATTCATGGCAGCATTTAGAACTATTTTCACTGCTAAAACATGGAATATTGTGTTAACAAAATTTTTATTCCATTGAGCTTTCTGCTGCAAGCATGACATTAGTGAACCCAGGTTCACTGAAAGGCATCTGTTTGATGCAGTAATAAGTGATTTTGTTCTTTCCATAGCATATACAATGTGCAGCCGTCTGAGTGGTTCATTATGACATGCCCTGAGAGGCTGTGCACAAGTATGCTTGAGAAGGGATGAAACAGATGGAAGAGTTCCTCAGCATTAAAGCTGTTGGCATTCCAATGCATGAAAGTTTTGAGAACTAAGTAAGTTAAAATTTATGCCCAGACAAAAAGGTCTCCCAGATAAAAATACAAAATTTGCACCTAGATTTATGCCAAGTTCACAAAATAACCTGTAAATGTTCTTCTATGTGCTTGTCACGGCATCTTTGGTACAAATTAATGGTCCAAGGGTGTTGCACGTTTTAACCGTCCTTGAAAACCCAAGTACAACAATGCCAGTGCACCAGCTGGCACTGGTAAGTGTATGCTAAACGAAAAAATTTACAGCAGAAACTCCACTGGAGTGATCGAACTATTCATAAGCATTGTGCCACTTGCTCATCTCCATGCAGCCCAGTGTCATTATCAATCTTATTAAACTTGATCCGACCAGTATAAACCCTTAACCCTTATTGGTCGTCAACCTTGTCGGACTACATGAAAATCAAATTTCACATCCATAAATCATGTAGGATGAACTATCCTAGCACTATCAAACCACTATCAACCCTTATTGGACATGTGATCTTTACAAACTTGTCAGATCTTATCAGAATTGATCCAACCATTATAAACCCTTATCACTCTTTCACACCTTATTGATACAGCTCAAGGGTCACCAACAGGACCTTACATGAGGGGTGGGCATACAGCAGGGGTGTAGAGGAGGGAGGGGGCTTATGAGGCTTCAGCCACCCCTGAAATTTTTTCGTGCTGTCATGCGCTGCCGACCAAAACAACTCTCAGCACCGAAAATCATTCTGTATTTTGTCTAGACTGTCCTTTTCATGTTCGAAAAGACATTTCAGCGTCAATATAGCAAAATCGGGCTGGATTTTGTGGCAATGCCCAGTCACATAACGCAAGGATCCTCATCCAAGCACAAAGTTTCAAGGGCATTTCGATGGCGAGCGGGCTCGTCGTGGCATCTTGCAGAGGCCGCGGAATTTACGAAGCGCATGGATTTCAATTCTGAAACTTTGTGGGTATGAAGTTCTCAAACTTTTGATGTGAAAGGTGCATTGACATTTCCAAAGTCGTGCTTTAGATCTTCAATTCCTGAACCTTGTGGGTTTAATGTTACAAACATTTGACGCCAAAGGTGCATTGACTTTTCTAAAGTCATATCGGACCATACAACGAGACAAGCCAAATCAACACACTACCAGACAAGTTGACAAAGCACGCAGCGAGGTCCGGTGAGACAAAGTGTTGTGGTGGTTCATTTTTGCCGCCACGTCACAGTAAATAATATCAGCATTTTTTTTCACCTTCGCCAAAGCATCCATGTCAAGACACTAAAGCCAGCAAAGGCAACTACGTCCTCTATTTTTCTACTTTTCGCGGGGACACATTGAGCCTCTTCAAATTTTTTTTTTTCTCGCTGCCCACGGGCTGCCGGAGCCTGCCAGAGCGCATGCGTTTTTCTCATGTTGCCCCGACCACCCCACATGCGCACTTCATTGTGTATTTGTTTTTCTCTGGCTGAGTGGATTTTTGTCTGGCATAGTTTTGGACGCTTTCTCGCTAGGAGACGAGAAAAAAACAAAGCATGCTCGCTCGCCGCCATCCCTGCGGGGACACGAAGGATTGCGATGTGTTCGCGTCAGCGCAGCCTCTCTGGAAAATTCTGTCTCACCGGTGTAGGATACCGAGCAGTATGCACATGGTTCTCTGTGGATTAAGCGTCCCACGTTTTCTTAGATATTCCTTCAGTAGCCACATTAGGTGCCCAAAGCAGGCATTCGATTGTGGTCAACATGCTTTCCTTTGCGTTTTTTCATTTCCGTGCCCCCGCCCCTCAAAAGAAAAAAAAAAGAAAGACATTTTTGCGCCGCAGCAAATTGCCGCATAGTGAAAGTTCAATTTTGTTACTTCGTTTGCGGAAAGTAATGGGCCACGGGATGCTTCAGTTGCGGGATATTCTTATTATATTATTGCGATAGCAATTATGTGGACACTCCAGGTGCATTCCTGCAGTCGCCCTCATGTTCCGTATAAAGTCGAAGGGCGACCGTGCACCGCATGCTGCATTTGCTAGTGAAAGCGTAAAAGGGGTGGGGGTGGCATGGGTGAGCCGGTGATGGTGGCTCAGTCTTGTGTGTGCAAGAGAGAAAAGCGGGGAGGAAGCGCGCCGCATGCCATCGCGTGCGATACATCAGGGGGAGTAGATCGATTGGAGGCTGTGATCCGTGAATCTGTGGTTGCACAACATGTTTATTTACCTAGTTTTATACATTATATACAGTGACTTTTTCATATATACGTAGATTTATTGGAGACTTATACGTATATTTAAAAATCTTGTTGCAAGGTTTTGTGTATATGTGCAGTGAACTTTCTTTCCAGTGACACTTTTTTGCCCTTTATTAAGCTGCATCTTGGCATTTCTGATATACGAGGGCGAGTAAAATGAATGCGAGCCTACCCACCCCACGCCATAATGGTTCGGTTAATTACCCGCGAGGCATGCACGCAGCACACAGGCATCTCTCATTTACAAACTGGACACGCAAGTGTGATGATAAAGGCTATTTGATGCACTCATACACTGGGTTGAACATGTTTACGTGACATAATAATGGACACTCCCAAAGTTGAACAGCGTGGTGTCGTGAGGTTTCTGATAGCTGAAGGTGTTTCCCAAAAGGAGTTTCCCAAAGGCGTTTCCCAAAGGTGTTTGGCGTATAGCTGCCGTGTACATTGAACATTGCATTTCATTGGCCACTGTGAAGTGTTCGAGCAAACGCTTCAAAGAAGGACATGAAAGTTGCAAAGACGATCCAAGACCGGGCCAAAGTCACCGTGCAATCACCCTCAACACAATTGCAATGGCTGATGAGCTTATTAGACAAGAACGGAGGATAATCATCGATGAATTGGCAGCACGTGTGAGCATCAGTCGCGGTTAGGGTGACACCATAATTCATGAACATCTTGGTTATCGCCTCTTGTGTGCGCAATGGATACCCAAGATTTCGAACCACCACCAGAAGGTGGAGAGGTTCGGCGCTCCCTTGACTCATCTGATCCGGTATCACAATGAGGGTGACGACTTGGTTTGCAATTGTGACCGGGGACGAATCATGGTGTCACTACTACAAGCCTGAAACACGATGGCAAAGCTTTAAGTGGAAGCATTCGAATTCACCCCCCCCCCAAAGAAAGCAAAGGCCACCATTTCTGCCGGAAAGTTGTTTACTTGCCTTTTTCGATCGTGAGGAGCCATTACTGATCAAATTTGCTGAACCTGGAGAGACTATCAATCGTTTCCAATACTGCGAAACGCCGGATCAGCTGCGCAATCATGAACAAATGACCTGGAAAATTGAGGAGTGGGGTCGTCTTGCTCCACGACAATGCCCGTCCCCTGGTCACTGATGTGGCTAATATAAAACTGACAAAGTTCAAGTGGGAAAAGCTGCAACATCCGCCATACAGCCCAGACCTGTCGCCTTGCGACTTCAACATTTTGGAGCATCTGAAAAAACAGCTCAAGGCAACCAGATTCATGTCGGATGACAACGTGAAACAGTCAGTCTTTTTGAAGCAGCAACCCAAGTAGTTTTATGAGATGAGAGTCACGCGACTTATTAGTCAGCAAGACAAATGTCTAAATGCTCATGGAGACTCCCAGTTTGTCATATATTCACATTGGACTTTCATTTGACTCGCCCTCGTATATTTTGCATTACTCCTGCCTTTTATATGGGCTACCTGTTGCGACTATGATTTCACTGCAATTACTCTCAATACACGACCGGTGTACAATACAATACAATACACGACCGGTGCTCCTGCGCAATACATTGTAACAAAGGACAGCGTCATTCAGATCTTCACCTGGTCGTTGCATATGTACAAAAATGTAAACAAGGCTCTTGACTGACAAAGTTTCATTAACAGAGTTGTCCTCAACTTGTTCATTTCATGGCCTTTGCATTTTTCGTATCAGTGGCTTGCACTGCTTTGCTGGTTTCGAACTGATGTAGTTCTAATGTTCCTTGATATTTTCTTTACTTATTAAATGAACAGAACACGTAGAAGCATTGATATCAGTTATTTCGGGCACAATTCTTGGGACATACGAGTATATTCTTTTATGAAAAAATATATTTTACTTGCCTTGGCAGTGCGTAGCATTCAAGAATTTATTTGCAGCATCTTTGGCAATGGCAATGCAGTTATTATTAATGTATTTGATCCATCGACAAATTCTGTAAGGAGGAGGCCGAGCTGCAATGCGAGACCCCCCCCCCCCCCCCCCCCCCCCCCCGTACAAAATTTCTGGCTACGCCACTGGCATCCAGCCCCGTCAAACCAATAATCAACTATGACTCCACCCATATAACCCCTCATCACTCCTTATGAACTCAATGACTGCTCATCCATCTGTTGCATAACACAAGCGCATGAGCCCTCGGAGAGCGGTGCCATTTCAGTCTGTGAAGGAAGGCCCTAGACTGAAGGCGTATGACATGACCACCGAAACATGTTGCGTAGCGTGTTTGGCACTATGTTTTCGCAAAATCGGAATTTTCAAAATGTCTACAATACTCAAAGTCAGCTCTACATGTGGTCCTAGAGATGGCTTTTATTCCACCATCACCAAATCTTTCAACAAAGCCTTCATAAAAACTTAACATTTGTTTTGCACTGATGGCACAACACATTCATATGGTTCAGATATATTCACCTTCGGAAAGAGCGGGTGTTAAGCCCAATGGGTAAGACACTGCTTCCGAGCGTGAGGTCGTAGGTTCGAAACTCAACACCACTGTCTTTCTTTCAGAATAAACATAATAAATCCTTTCTCGAATTATTTTTTTCTCATACATTTTCTTTATAGTGATTGGTCTTACATGACAGACGGACAAGTTTCCCCACTGGGTATGTACATAAATGCTTACGCATTTGAACTACCATACTGACTGTACTTTAACAGCAAGATTCATTCAAACATTTTTTTATTTGCTTCGAGCAGAGAAAAAATACAAACAATATATTTTGACCGATGACCAATGGCTGGTAGGGGGTGACAGTAGTAGCCAAGAAAGAAAATGGAAGTTTGCAAACAATTCCAAACATCTGTCACGATTGCACTTTCTTATTCCAATTGCCCTGAAATACCTAACTTGCTCAATTAAAGGCATGTTACCAAAAATAAAACCAGCATATACTGTATTTGCTCACATAATACTCATGTTTTTTCGCAGGATTCTTAAATTATGGGGTTTTAAATGCCAAAACCACTTTCTGATTTCGAGGCTTTCTGATTATGAGTAGTTGCACTTTGTAATTATGAGTAGTGGAGGACTCCAAAATTTTTGACCACCTGGGGTTCTTTAACGTGCACCTAAATCTAAGTACACGGGTGTTTTCGCATTTCGCCCCCATTGGAATGCAGCCGCCGTGGCCGGGATTCGATCCCGCAACCTCGTGCTCAGCAGCCCAACACCATAGCCACTGAGCAACCATGGCGAGTTTCGCAGGATTTTTATGAGAGTTGGATCATGCAACATACAAGGGGCATTTTCTGAGAGAACGCTTGAAGTACTAAATAGAAAAGTATATTTAAATCGGTGTTCTCGCACCAGGCATTATAAGCCAAAACAAGAAAATTACTTCCAAACAGCACTCATATTTGCAGCAAGGGCACACGTTCTTCGCAGGAACTGCAAAGGCACTTCATTTGCTATACTAATTGTTAGCACTAACATATTTCTAAAAGTCATCAGGCTACATTATCAGATTACATAGCAAAATTGTTGCTTTGTTGTGTGCATTTCTTGTTGCCAGATTCAGCAAGTCTTGAGTGCATGTGTGGCGTGTACTGCCATTGCAGAAAAGCTTTGGAAAAAGAAACGGTGGAAACCTAGACTCAGCTGCCATGCACAGTGATCACTCGCCGGAGCAAGCAGACAGCTGCTGTAGCAATTTTCAAGTGGGGATGATTTGCGAAAGGAAAAAAATTTTTTTTGATGCCAATGCGGGGGGTGCAAGCATATTATGCAAGAGTACAGTATTTTGCTTTGTATGAGAAAGCCAAACTAGCTACATGATTAATGCACTTATGAAGACAAAAGGGGTAACTTACTAGAAGACATCTCTAGCTTTTAAAAAAAAAAAGTCAATGCATTTTTTTCTCTGCAATAACCACACCATGACCATGAAAAGTAAAGAAATGGAGCTACTCAAAAACTACACATTTCCGCCATGGAAGAGAGCAACTCCTCTCTGGACTATTTCACAGGAGTACAAAGTGCATGTGCTGTCACTTCTGCAGTGCTCTTGAAAGGGGGCTCACGCAGGTTCATTACACTCCAGAGACACATAAGAGCTGTTATTGGAAAGGTATGTACATAGGGTCCTTCGTTTTCAGGTCTTTATATAATATATATATATATATATATATATATATATATATATATATATATATTTTTTTTTAATTTCAGGGGGTATGTATAGAAAGGGAAATGATTGAGAAATTTTCTTTTTGGCAGTCCAAAGGTGACGATTTTTCTAGTTAAGTTCCATAAACAATTAACACAAACAACGGTTTTCTTTTAAACACAAACATTCTACTTAAACAAGTGAAATTGCTCACATTAACATGCAACTGCAAAGAGAGCTGCTCACAAATTATGTGACGAACTCTACAAATCGTTCTCAAGCATTAAAACATGTTAAGGAAATCACCTTAACAAAAACCAAATAGATCCAGGTTTGGCGATGTGTTCTTTAAATGGTTCTCTGCACATATAATACAGGAAAAAAGGTACAAAAAGTAGTGCACAAGGGCACACTTTGCAGGAGGCACGATGCTTTTCGTTGTATTACCAGCACTTGATGTAGATATATGCATTGGGAGCATTTCTGTTTCCATTCTAGACAAGTCAGGCTTTTCATCCTGATCCCAAAACACTTTCTTGCAACAAAAGGGAATACCAACTAAACAAATCGGTCACACTTCTTTGAAGTAAAATAGGTAAACAATGTCACAGCTACCATTCGCAATGCACAGCAATGGCAGTGTTGTGTATTTCTTTTCTAGCACATTAGCACTGTTTCCATTACGTTATGTGTGGGAAACAAGATGCGATGCGCCACTGTCATATTTGTTTAAATGCGGCTATTAAAAAAGCAACAAGCTTTCGTTCACTGAAGGCTGGCATGCGCTGAATATATGTGTTCTTATATGACACTTTGCGCTTTAGTGGCAAACGAGGAACGTGGCATATACCATATCCATATATTGAATATGAATTATACAACATACCTTGTCCACCTGCTCACAAAAGGTGGGTAGCATTCATTTGTACAGGGTTCATGCTGGTGTATATGACAAAAATTCAAGGGTTTTCAAGGACTTTCAAGGCCCTGTATGTGGATTTTCAAGGAGCACATTCTCTGTCAGAAATCTAAATAGACAGATGTTCAGGGGTAGACAGAGGCTTGAAATTATGAGCATTCGCTGAAAAAAGGGGATTGTCGCTGCAGCCAACGTTTTAACAAAGAAACTTGTCTTCAGACAAAACTATGGCTCCAGCGATTCTTTCATTTTTTTTTACCATTATTCATCACTGCTTGTCAGAGTTACCCACATGACCACTTTCAGTGTGTTAGAAGATGAAAACATTTATTTGCTAAAGCAGATCAAGCAACTAACACTCCCTCAGCCCTTAGGTGGCCTCAATTTGCCTCTCCTCAATTTTTACGTCAATGTCCAAGATCTCCTGCTGCTTGCTCTTGGCAGTCTTCCTTAGGCTGTTTGACTTCATGATGCAAGTCTGGTTGCCTCCACTTTTTCTGCATACGAGTCTGCTGAAGCAATCAATTCTGCAACAGCGGCTTCTAGTTTCTTTTTCTTCCTTCTGAGAGTTTCAATCTCTTCATAAATGCAGTGCTTCTTCCTCTGTTTTGCACCTTCACACTCCTGCTTGTTCTGTGTTTCTAAAAAGGCACAGTATTGGTTCCTCGCAGAAGCCACAGATGCTCTAAATTCCTTGGTGATGGGTACACTGAAAATGCCACCTGCTACGCGTACAGCATCACAGATAATGTGCTGTGAAATGTGAGACACTTCTTTCATGTTCGCTACTGAAACCTGGCGATTCACACTGAAACGTATCTCTACACTTGCTTGGCCATGACTAAGTGTAAGCAGCAGTTTTCCAACCCTCCAAAGCTTGGCATATGCTGAGCCAACCTTTAAAAATTCATAGAAAAATTTGTTAAGTGTATGCATGTCAAGTGTAACGTCAAGTGTAATGCTCATGGATTCTCTGCTGAAATGAGTGCATCCAGAACTTTCTTTAAGCCTTCCAGACACTCATGCAGCTTTGATGACATCTGCCTGGGGTCTAGTGAAGAGAGGCCTCTCACAATGGGATATCGCAGGGGTATCTCCTCCAGGATCTTTATTGTGACACTTAGAAGAAACTCATTGCACTGCATGTGAAATGCAAATGCTGCTTTCACACTTACTGTGTGGCTTTTAAGAAGCCGCTTGGGTGTGTGACCAACATCTATCTTCTCGAGTGGCACATGGTTGTTTAAATCTTCAAAGTCAATCTTCAGGAGGCCAGTGATTTCCAGTGATGAACAGAGAACAGAAGACTTGAGAAACTTTGTTAGCAGTTTTCTGACAATATTCTCAAGGTCATTTGCCAAAAAGAACATAACTGGCTTATCTGTCTGAAAGTGTGTCAAAAATGGCTGGAAGGTCATCGCAATAGGAAGTGCAAACTTGAGGTTTGCTACCACTAGTGGGTCAGAGTTCAGAGTTCAGAGTGCGTCAATTCTGAAAAGAAGAAAACTTGGGAAGGTTCACTTCCTTGCTTCTTGCCACTTCCACATACTCTTTGACATCAGGCCAGAGAAGCAGAACCCGCTCTATCACCGAGACGTTCTCAATCCACCGATGTGCACAGAACTTGAGAAGAAACAGATTTTGCCGGTGACAGCTACAAAGTCTTCTTTCTGGGCAGGTGCATCAAGAAACAGCATGCTCATACTTGAGAGCAAAATGTCCAAACTCCATTTGCTTGCTGCAAGACCTGCCTTGTAGGCATTATGCACAGTGTGCAAGCTACAGCTGCCCAAGTCTAAGCACCTCAGCCGATTGTTCTTCTGTAGGTGCTCCTGCAGGCCTTTGAATGCCTTGGGATTCACACTAGGTCAGTCCATTAACACTTGCACTATTTAATGTAACGGAAGTGGTTCTAAGGCACCAAGTAGTTTTTCTTGCCGATCTTCAGCCCTGGCATGGCCCATAAACACAGATGTGAAGTAGCGTACGGTGACGGACTGATGCATCCCAGTACGTTAGATGAACATCCATTTGCTTTTGCTGGCAATTCTCATTCAGAGATTCGTCGAACAAGACAACATAGTAGTCTCTTTTCTGTATCTCCCGCCACAGAGAGGAAAGAAAGAATGGCCTCAAATCATGGCACACGATATACAAGCACTTCTGCTCTCTGCATGTGAAAGATTGTGCCACCTCAGTGTCTGGAAACGCCCTCTGAAACAATTCATTCACCTGTGATGACGAATGATATGAATAGTGCGATGTTATAACCTTCAATGTCCACAAAAATTTCTGCGTCAATCACAAGTTCATCCTTCTTGCATGCATCCATCAAGTTTGACAACTGCGATGGCCCTGGCTGTGGTTCATTCGCTTGACATTGAGAGATCGTCGAGAAGCCCCTTATCATGCAGCTACTCCCGGTGGCTTGCATGTGCTCTCTATGCTTTGCACTTCTTAGGTGGCTTTTTAGTGCCGACTCCCGCCCATGGCAGTGATGTCAACACACAGCAAACTTTGCATTTTACCTTGTGCGGATTTGACATGTATGGTGCAAGCCCCTCTTGGTAGTTGTCGTTCAGCCACGACCGCCGAAATTTGCATTTTCCGGGCATTGTTGGCACGCACATTTACTTGCGCACACTATGCTGCAGATGCACAAAATGTCATGATACCGCTGTACACGCACACCCAAGCGCTACATGTGCACTAAATCTCGCGATACAACCGCACATACACAGATGAGCGCTACACACACACAAAATGGCACAATGGAACTGCACACGCATGTATAAGTGTTACACGCGCACAAAACATGACGATACAACCACACATGCAAGCGCTAAACACACACAAAATGTCCCGATTCAATTGCACCAGAGGAGGCACTGACCGTGCAAACCGCACACACAGTGGCCGCCATTGCACTACTCAACTGGAAAGTAGCACAGGAAATGGGCGAGAGGAAACGGTGGGCAAGCCGGTGTCATTGTGGCCAGACGTTCACAAGCATCCGCTAGGCACGTACTTACTTGACTGTATGAAACTTGCACCATATTTTTAACAAAATCACAGTGGCAATTCAGGAGGGTTGAAATTTTCTCAAATACAATCCCTGGAAGTTTATTTTTAAAAAATTTGGGAAATTCAAGGATGTTCAAAGATCTGCGAAAATTCCAGGACTTTTCAAGGCCTTGAAAACAATCTTTTCAAATTCAAGGGTTTTCAAGGGTTTCAAGGACCCGCATGAACCCTGAATTTGTAACACCCCCATTTATAATTATCCTTTCAAAGAGTACGATTTGGGGAGAAATCTGGCTTAACACAATTTTCATTAATTTTGTTCAGGGTGCAAAAGGATGGAATTATTGGGTTTTAGCGGAAAACAAAGGACCCTATACATATAGGATGCAACCAAAATGGCAATCTATAACCTAGGCAGAGAAAAAAAAGGGAGTTCTGCATGTGATATGGGTAACAAATACACAAAAATGTTTCTAGTAGCCAAGACAAGGCAACCAATCCAGGCTTGCAAACCATAAATGTTGATCATTAACTACAGCTGAAGACCCCCCGAAATATGCTCAAATTTGGTGAAAAACATTGTTTCATTACTTCAGATGTTGAATATTTGAATTTGCAAACTGATCTCCACATACACCTTCAACAGGCACATTGATGTACAGTCACAACAAAAGTTACCTGCGCCTGACAACAGCAATGTTCATGAAATTTATTAATCATTCACAATGACAGCCAAAATTTTGTTACCATCACACACGTCATTCTATGGTGTGGGTGTATGTGCTGTGAGTAGGTCGGAATGACCGGGCAGGGCGGTCCAAAAAAATTTGGCTATGTAAAATCAGTCTGCAACTGTATTCATATTCTTTTGATTAGCTCTGCCTTATTTTAAATCAGCTTTGTCCTAAAATAAACACAAATCAACAATAAGATTCTTGCTGTCGACACGAGAACCATAGCAAGCCCTAAGAATCTGGCACTTTGATAAAATTGTAAAAGTTGGCAGGTATGCCAATGGTATACCGAGCTGTCACACAAGCATACCTTCATCCTTTGCTTCAGTAGACTGTTCCGTCTCCTGCTTGGTTGCCTCAGTCGACACAGGTGCTGCAATGAGTAGTGGCCCAGCATCACAAGAAATGCCCTCTCACACAGTGGAATACCAACACTGTCAGGGATGCTACAAGCCATAATTTGTGACAAGCTTGCTTTTTCTCAAGAAAAAAAAAGTTGGATTTGTTTATCCTTTCGCTGTGACAAAATAAAACAAATTCACAAGTGATGCACTTTTTTTGCTTTTACAAGATTTTTCCAAGTGAAATGTTTTATTTTGGAAAACAATAACATTTGGTGTCTTAATAAAATTTGTCTGCTCATTCCAAGAATTTAAACCACTGCAAATAAGTTGACCAACTATGTTTCATAAGCATTACAAGTGTTGAGCTCCCTCCATAACAGCAGTGACAATTGGGGACTGCAGGCTGCATACTGGTTCTTTAGTGACAGGTCTAATTCTGTGAATAAGAAAGTAAAAGCTTCTAAACTTACATGTAATTAAACTGCTCAAAGCATGTAAATTATTACAAACAATTACATCTAAAAACCTGCACTAGTGAACTTTTTTCCTTTGTCAGCACAATGCCATTTCGAAATAAGATGAGACTACTTATTTAAAAGCCAATTAGGAATGAGTGCGGCTTGGCCCTTGCACTAAATACCCCATATTCTCAATTGAATGAACACACTAACTACAGTTGTCTGGTGGGCAGCATTTCGGTTACAAGTAAGACTATGCTTCATGAGAAAGATGTGTACCAAATTTTAATAAGCGATTGCCGCATGCTCACAGACAGTTTCAGTTTATTTTACAAAATGTTACATGAATCAAACAAAATGGCAACAGGAATATGGCCTCAATTTTTTGCTCACTGTGCTGCATTACAGATATGCAAGCTAGGTGGTAGTACTGTGCCCATGCTATGATGGATACCGCAGTAGGGAAGCGCTGGTGCTTTTCTTCCGTAATCAAGAACTTCTACTCGGCATGAGCGATTTTCGCAGGCGCAAACGTGAGGCGCAGCAATACCTGCAGTGGAAAGCGTTTAAGATAACAGCAAGCATTTCTGCAACCTTAGTGTTGCGCGTTTCAAGCTTGGTGTTCCGAGGCACGCGGGCTATGATGGCACGAGCACTACGGAAGCATCGCTGATGGTAGCATAGAAAACTGCAGTTGCTGACAACGTACAAAACTATCCGAGACGAGCATCTTTACTCGCCATCAGCACACATATCCATCTCATATTCCACATGTAATGTCATATTCGTTCTCGAAAAACTAAGCACTTATTACCAGGGGTTGACACAGCAGCATTCTCTCCGCCAGTATTCTTTTCTTGGCCCTCAACAGCCTGACTTGATTTCTGAAACAATAATAAAACGAGCGTGAGGAAGAAACACACTCCCACTGCCGAGGCCAATGCGAGCGCTTCAGCATAGCCCGATTCCGCCAAGAGGCGCATTTTCGTCAACTCGCTCGCACGTCTCGTTTAATGTTGAGTTCTATAGCGCAAACTGAACGAAAAAAAAAAAAGAAAAATGAACCAAGCAAAAAATTATTTGCCCCCACGCTTTGTCCCATTCCGTAGACGCCGCTCCAATTTCACGAGGCGAAGCTACACATGCTCGCGAGCCCGCGTGCTCAGCTCCCACCCACTCCTGCGCATCGAGGCGCATGCGGACAAACGCCGAAACGCGCCGCTTAATTTCATATTGCATCGATGCGCGGGTCTCGCGCTCTGGTCACTTCCCTCATCCAGCACTTTTCAGCTGGCGGCGTGGCACAACTTGCGCGCTCCTTTCGTCCAGAAAGCAACACATCGCGTCTACGCGATAATGGACCAAACTTTCAAGGTCTGTCGACGACGATAAGAGCAAAGCCCTTTCGTGTCTCGTCAGCAAAACGGCTGTAAGGCAACGTTTCTACAACGCTTTCTGGTATTTAAAATCAAGGTATCAAGACAAACATAACGGGAATGCATGAAAGCCACACGAGCCCACTCGTCTTTCAAAAATACGACACGGGTGTGGTGCAGCGAGTTCAATGTCGCCTAGGCGCCAGCACGTTTCCCTCGCGGTCGAGACCATGCGCCACGGCGACGGTAGTGCGGAGTAAACTTGCGTCTGAGCACGTTTGCTGCGTTACGTGCCCTTACCTCGCTCGCAGCCGCCGGCTCGGGTTGTTTCGGATCGACGTCCTTTTCGGGACCCATATCCGCTCTGTCAGATGGAAACAAGTAAGCTCTTGTCTACTACGCTACAAACCTCCCTCCGAAAATGCGGGCAGCGAAATGCGGCTCGTTGAATTCCTACGCCGAGTGTGGGAAGTGCACATGGAAGTGCCAGAACCAGAAGTGCATCACGGGAACTGCGAATGCGCTGCCTTGGGCCAACGTTCTTAGACATACTTTAGTGCTTCAGTTTCACAGCTCCCTATACGAGCCCACTGGCCGGCGTAGCCGCCGCGGCTGTCACTGAAACTACTGGCGCTGCAATCGAGTCTTTTGTCACGCGCCGCATGTCGTCTGCACTTGCTGCGATGCGTCGTTTTCACCAACTGGCTTGTACCGCTCGTCCGTTGGTAAATGTAGTTCAGATACACACCATAGTACACACTCTGAGTTTTTGACAAACCTACCGCACTTTAGTACTAGGGACGTCACTACGTCTGTGTCTCTGTATCAGCAAAGTTGGTTCTTTATGCTATATCAGTGTGTCTTGCAGTCGCGCCACGTATGGTACTTCATCCACTATTATTGCTGCGATGCGTCGTTTTCCACACCTAACGTGATCCGCTTGCTCGTAAGTGAATGTCGTTTAACTGCCCGCGTTAGGTGCGATACTCTTAACGGACAACAGTTTCCATAACTCAAAAGATTCCACCTACGAGCTGCCACATGTAAAACTATATGCACATATCGCTGCTGTGTGGCGTCGTCTTCCAGTGAATTCAAGCTTTCAGAATACTGAAGGCAAAATAATGGTCGTGAGCTTGTTGATCACAGTCAGTAGCGCATATTTCGAAAGCAAGCAGCTCAATATTCCCAGCATAATTGGTTTGAAACTAGCATGAAGTGCATCCCTGCAAGCTTCCGCCGAAGTGCCTGCCGGCACTCGAGCTGCTTGTCTTGGTGAACTTCGCTTTTGCATCACATTTTTTGGCTTTGAGATGTGTTCGTGAAGACAAGGAATAATCAAGTGGTTGAATCGCGCCGTGAACCAGCGTCCATATATCTCTCGCGAGGAATCAATATATTTGTCCTCAAGAATGAAAATATAGATCGTCGTTATCTGTGAGGTATTCTTTCGGCGCAGCATATGTGTTTCCATATATAAAAACCATGAACAATGCATTCCACTCTGTGAAGGTGGATGACCAGCGAACGTGTTTGGCATCACTAGGTCACAGAATTTTGAACATAGGTAGCGATTCAAAATTTACCGTGACTTTCATGTGCATTTATTTATTTATTTTATTTATGAAATACTGCCGGCTGCCCATTAGCGGCCAAGGCACCCAAGGCAGGAGTGCGTACAAGTGAAAAGTAAAGCAAAGCAAACACACAACTATAGTGATAGTGTAAAGTTACAAAATGAATACTGTCCATGACATAGAGCAAACAACGTTGACAGACTTGACAAATGACCAATGAGGACAGAATATATAGTTTATGAAAAGTAAGCAAAAGCACTCATGCTAGAACAAACAAAAAAAGGAAAAAAAACTCACAATAACTGAGCACAACTGCGAACAGATTTTGAACAAGAGCTCGATGATTTATTCTACAGAGTGTGTGTGTATACATAGTATGCACGTGACGTCACACCCGCTGCTGTTGTCCGCTTACGCTACCTTCCGCCATCTTGGGGAACCAACAGGCGCGCGCACGGAGGAAGGAGAGGCCCTGACGTCACTCTTTGTGAAGCTAAAGTGAAACCGGAAGTTGGCGCTGCTCATGGCGTTGCTCCGCCTATCGGGCCAGCTCTCCTCTCTTGTTTACATTTCTCGCGAAACCACGCCGCGCTGCGCGCAACCGTGCTGCCCGGACCCGCGCGCTCCGCAGCAATACTAAGCGATCGTTAGCACGTTAGCATGATTCCGCGAAAGAGGGAAACATTTCCCGCGGATGTTCCTTCGTCCGTAGCCATTGCCGTGGCGCGGTACATTGCGTGCAGCGTTGCATGAGCGTTAATTTCACGAACTTTAGTTCCTACTGTCCCACCTGGCCACAGCAACATCCGGTAGAGCACGGTCCAGATAACACAGCGCAACAAATCACAGAGACCAACGCAAACCTGCCCGCACGGCGCCTTTGCCACGGTACGAAACCTACGGAGCAACACGTGTGAGCGCACAGAGCAATAAGAAAGCCGCCATTGTTGCCCGAAAGACGGGGCCACTACAGCAAAGAAATAAAAAAACAGCAAAACAAAGGAGAACCTACTACGTCATTTCCTCCACACTTTTCTCCTAGCGCGCGGAGCGGGTAGGGCCTCTCCTCAGTTTCCTTCCTCCATGGGCGCGCGCATAGGCCTATATGTTCCCCAACACGGCGCCGCCGTAAACCGGAAATCGCGGAGTATCCTTGAATGGTGTACTTGCATATTATGCATAGAGTTAGTAGAACAATATTATGTATACAGCATAGAGAACGCGCAAATAACGCGTTCTCAAAGTAAAATCTTCATAAAATGTTTCCATTCACGCATATTACATCTTTACTCACCCACGACGCATGACCAAGCGAAGAAAAGCAAGAACAGACGACCAACTGTTTCAAAGCGAGCGCCACGTGGCGAGCGCGAACCTTGTCGTCTGTCCTCCAACTTTAGCGGCCCGCTGATACTTTTTACGTAACATATGTAGTCGTACACACAATAACAAGTTCTCATAGTTAAACAAAACATGTTTTCGCGTAATAATAAAGCTAAAACAGCTTTTCACGTGCTGTTCTAGTAGAAAATGAATCATTGTGATAGACGGAACGGTACTTGCCAAGCGCGTCTTCAAGGTAAAAATTTTCGCTTCCGGCATTTCCGCTTCCTGGAGTTGCGCTGCGGGAATATCCGCGTTGACTGCCGTTGGACGATGGAGAGACGCCCGCGCGTGCTTAGCAGAGCTGTGGCAGTCACCATAAGAAGAATGCAAAGGGGACAAGCTGTGTATTCCGCTGAAGTAGTAGTTCGCGGTCGCTGTTTTCCTTGCAAATGCACGAAAAACGGCAGTGGTCTCCAAGCGCTATTGGCGGCGAGGAGTTACGGAGTCGCCATCTATCGGAAGCGCCTCGCTGGCGTAGTATGAGGGATCACGTGGCGCGCTCCTCATAGGTTTTGCTGTCAGCGCTCACTGAAAACACCACGCGCGAGCTCTCCCGGACATTTCTGTAAGTACTTTCGAAACGAGAGAAGTTTCTTACTGTCTAAATAATAATCTTGGGCAAACTGAAAGCACACAATCGTTTACAGACGCTATCTCTTTACCGAATACCGAATTTACCGAATATCTCTTTACCGAACGCCACTGCGCGCGGTCGCCGCGATGGAGTCTCCCGAACCGGCTTCTTGCGTGAAAGGTAGGTAAACGCTGAGAGCAAACTATCTGAAATATGTTATTATAATGTTTGTATAACTAAATGGACCGTAATAGAATGAAGCCTCAATGCAGCGATCGCGCAGATTCGCAGCGACCGACTGCGCGTCTGCATGCTTGTCCGCGCACTGTTTCGCTTTCTCCGCGCGTGCGTTTTCGCACCGTGCCATGAGCTTTATGCCCCAACCACTGGCACGCGCCGGAAAGCTTCGGCGCGTGCCGTTCTTGTCCATAGGACAAGAACGGCACCGAGGGCGGCGCTGCTGCGCCGGCGTTGAGAGCGCCGCATGCGAAGCTAAATTCTATTAGCGGGTGGTACCCCTCTCCCACCTCTCATTCGCACCGCCTTGATTGCCTCGTACACTGCGCGTGTTTGGGCACGTTTCGTGCCCCGCGCGGTGTGTGCCTACGTGTGTGCGCGTGGACATATCACTCAAAGGGCGATGTACAGTCTGTTTCACATTTAGGGAGAAACTCGGAGCGCATTGCATCGTGATGCGGCGAGCGCTTGAGTCAGGCGGCGGCAGCAGCTCGCGCAGGTGCTCGCGGGGCGGGATCTTGAACGGCGTCGTCTGCTACGGCGACGCGCGCTGGCCGCATTTGTCGGGAAGCGTTCTACTGTCAGTTGCAGGGCGCCGATCTCATCGTTACTGTGTGAAATGAGCCGGTATGTTTTACTAAGCGTTGTGCGACGCCCACTGATACGCCTCGAAGGCAAGTTCATCGCTGCAGGGCAGTCATAGATGACGTACTGATTCCATACATTTTGACGGCCCGTTTCTGGAAGGCAACTATATATTCTAACGCGATAGGTGGCCGATCCGCACTGCTCGTGTTGTGCAAGATCTGCTGGAAGAGCAGCGCGCAGTCACTCTCTTGGAGTGGCTGCCTCAATCCCCGGGCGCCAACATCATTTAAAATGTCTGGGGCTCGTTGAAAGTATCGCTGCCGCACCGTCCCCTCTATCAGTCGCCCGCGGATAGGGTTCGATCCACCATCGTCAGCGACTGAGACGTGCTGCGAATGAACACATCCCTGATCAAGTCATTTTACACTTCACTGCCTTCCAGGATGAGCGCTGTCATCGTTGCCGCTGGGGACATGACGATATACTAACTGAAGTTCCGAGCGTGACGTGTCCAATTCCCCGCCGGCGAGCAGGGTCTGTCTGGTGCAGTGAATGATTGTCGAGAAAAATCACTTCCAGCTCATTGTCTTAACCTAAACCTTTCCTTTAATCGTATCCGTTTGTTTTATCGTGTTCGACCCCCACAGTTATCATTGTTGAGTGCTTTAATTGTTTTCCTTTCGAGTCAAACAAAGACTGAGCACGTTGCGCGCACATCTTAGTGCGTCTTGTCGCTGCTTATTACGGTAGCACACACAGTGAAATATACGTGCACGCGCTCAGTACCCCGGCCTTTCGAAAGAACAAACGAAGCATGCTGTCAAAAGAAGTTTGTGGAACTCCTTTATCGCCAATGAAGGCTCAGAGTTTGGCGAGGCACAACGTTTAGTAAAGAATATCAGCTCAGTTCCCGCAGTACCGATGAAATCGGTGCACTGCCCCTGGCAGTAGCACGCTTCCCGACAATGCGGCCAGCGCGCGCCGCCGTAGCAGACGACGCAGATCACGACTCCGCCCCTCGAGCGTCTGCGTCTGCTCGAGCTGCTGCCGTCGCACGACTCAATTCCTTGCCGCATCGCGATGCAATACGTTCCGAGTTTTCCCTTAAGTGTGAAACAGACTGTACACGCTTCTATTTGCCTTTAAGAGGATCGGTACGCTTGACGTATATTTTTATGGCTGCAATGCAGCGAAAGGGCAGCGTCTGCTTAACCATGTAAGTGACGCTGAGCAGGTAATTGGAAACGACATCGTATGTGCCGCCGGAAAAATCGTCAGCACATACGATGCGGCACATACGAGGTAAAGTCATTTTTGCAGTTTCTCACAATATGTTTGCTACAAATCTGTGTTGCCTCTGATGGCGACAACGGATTTCCATCGACACTGTGCGGAAATAAACAAAATATATCGCTGCATATAGCACAAGTACGACATGCGCACACAACTTTAACTAGTACGTCCCCTACAATATGGAATATAGGCAGCAATGTAGACAGCTTGGCCATTTTTTAACAGTGCTCAAGAGACGGAAGTTGAAAGTATTAGTAATCATTCCTGTTTCACCAATGCCGACGCGACCAAGACGCGGCCGCGTATCGTCCAGTAACTCGACCGATCGGTGCAGTGGTGAAGCAGGAACGAACTCCGGTCATGTTCAATGCATCGTGCACATATTCAATTTCTCGGGACGCGTGAACTTCGGCCACTGCTAGCGCATACAACAGAAGTGGTTTCCATTCTTGGGCAGCGCACACACAAACGAAACACGAGAAAGAAGACAGGACAAGCGCTCGTCACACAACTTAGTTTTTATATGAATAAAAGGATTATGTACCGAGTAATTATTAAATTCATGTGGGTTACATATAAAAGCCGTCATACACTCAGGAGTGATCAATGAACGAGCTCGCTTCGTTTGCCAGTTGTTTACTTCGCTCGGCGCACCGCAGTAATCCATGTCTGTCGTCTGCATTTTTCGTACCATTTTCTTGTGAATCGGCAGAATTTCACTGGTGGAATGAACCCTTTCGTGTTTACATTGCTGTCGTGACAGTTAACAACACAATAATAATTTCCGGTCATCCGAAGAGGCGCCGTCGCGAACACGAGACGTTTCGCGCGCAGCGCGAACTGAACGCGCGCGCGACCGCTACACCCGTTGGAGATGATATCGTTCCACCAGGGGAGAAACGAGCGCTGGAGTCTAGGATGAAACTTGGCGTGCGGTCGTCTTATAACCAAATGGAGCATAGCAGAATGAAGCCTCAATGCAGCGATCGCACGGGTTCGCAGCGACCGACTGCGCGTCTGCATGCATGTCCGCGCACAATGTTTTGCTTTCGCTGTGAGCGCGTTTTCGCACCGTGCCATGAGCTTTAGGCCGCAGAATATGAGCATTTGACAGTATACAAGCAACCATTGTTGCGTGGGCGCTATCAGAGCTGTTCAAAAATAATTTCATTGTAGAGACTTCGACGCCTACGGGGACTGTGATGTGCCGTCGCGACGATTCAATCTTTTTTTTCTACTAAATTCTTTGACCTTTCAATACTATTTCTCGAGTTGCGTCGCACTGTATGTTTATCGGTGTTCTCAGCGTGCAATTCCCCGCTGCTCCTTTTTTGTAATCCAGTGCATTAATTCATAACACAAACATGACCATATGCCATGCTTTTTTTAAATGTGCTTCTTACCGCTGCCTTTCCACTCCACTGAACTTGCCAGTTTCTATAGCATCGACAAGTTCATAGACCAAACCGTCATGACATTAGTCGGGCAGCGGACACGGGCGAGCGTCTCAGTGCGCGTTTTCAGAACATCGCAGACCGGGCGCCGTAGCAGAAATCTTCCTCGCGTCTGTGCTTGCTGCATACCCGAGTTGTAGCCGATGACTGTTTGCCGGTTTTATGTTTCGCGAGCCAAGCTTCACACAGCTTCTTGTCCTGCGGCTACGTGTGAATAAGGCTGACACCGTGCTTCGTTGCGTGCGTCCGGCATTGCGGCACCGAGCAGTAGCCCACCATGTTGTGCGCCTTCAAAGGCAGCCACTACCTATTGTAAAGCTTTCAAGCGTTGTAAAGGAGACACTCGAAGCGGGAAAATCTCGTCACTAAATGAGGACCGCAGCGTACGAGGGAATATAAACTCTTGTTTTCAGCTCGTTTCGGCGCGCCCGAAGCAGCCGACGCGGCCGCAATGTCCACGTGATCCCTCCTAGCACGTCACGCCGACGGTGGCGCCAGCTTTTCCAGTGGTGGAGCTCGAGGCCAATAGGCACTACATTCCACTGTACGTTGTCGCTCGTGCCACAACCCGTTGCAGGTTGACGCGAAGCAGTGAACACGAGCAGATCGCTGGTTACAGTAGGCGGTGGTTCTTGGATGGAATCGCATTCACAGTTTCAACCGCAGCTCGTGCAATTAAAGCCGGCCGTGTCTGCTGTGCCCGGGGCACAGCAGACGAAAGGTGCCCGAAATGTTTACGTTCACCCATGACGTCACGTCCGCTATAACCCATGATGTCACATCCGCTCATTTCCATGGCGTCTGTCTTACGGAGCCGGCTGCGCTGCGAAGCGGTTCGTATTCCGTGCCCACTTAGAGCGTGAGTAATTCATCTTTCCACGCTATATGCGTGTAATAAAGGATTGGGGCTGTGAGCTGTTTGATGCGTTACCATTAGGTACCTTGTGCGCATATTTTGCCTCATGGCCGCGTCAAATTGCAGCCGGCATGTGGAATGGGCCGTGGCATGTTATATGGAACTGCTCATGTGAGTGGTATTGCCTCCGTCAGGATCGTCAGTGCGTGCACAGAACCATTCAGTAGTCTGATTCAGGGGAGGGTGCGCGTAAGAACGAGGACGTAAGAAAACACTGGCATGACGAGCTGTTCCGTCAGATCGCGTTACATCGCGCTTTTTTTCTAAGACCATCTCGCTCGAGCGAGAGGATCTTAGAACAGCGTTATTATTACTGCTTTTTTACAGCTTTGCTGCGGCTCATTTAATGATCACCTGCATTCTTTTAATAATACAAATGGCATCGCTCCGCGGAAGAGCGTCTCTTGAAGTTTCCAAACAAGAGCCAATGCCGCCGTGCCTGCTGCATACACGCTTACCTTTCCTAACGCAGCTAAGACGCGGCACTAGCTCTGCTACTGCGTGATACAGGGTCACTGTGATAATAAAATTAAAAAGAACAAACGAAATTAATGCAGAAAATGTCAAACGTTGCCAAGCGTGATAAACGGACCTGCCTCGCTAGATGAGTTGAAGAAATCGGCGTCCTGAAGTCAGCTTCGCCGCAGTATACTAGTGTTACGCGGTGTAGCATGTCAGAACTGAAGAGTGACCGCTTTTGCCGACATATGTGTTCCTTAATAATGTACTTGTGGACCTGCCGTCTCCTATTACATTACGCGCGCCGAGGCGCCTAAGTGTACTGGCCGGCCTTCAGCGCTATTTCGGACGTGGCTGTGATGCTTTGAACCATTGGTTTGTCGACCTCGTAAGCCAGTTAATGTTTACACGCTCATTTTTTTCTTAACTGTTGATTTCTTCCATAATAGCTACGTAATTTCGTAGTTTCCTGTTCAACTGCTTTGGTCATATGCGAGTCAAGGTGTTCTCTTTAGCCGAGCGCAGTTTTCGCAAGCGAAACGACGCTTTTGCATCAGCATATAGTGCCGTCGCCCTTTTACAACACAGTCAATCAATGTCATTTTGTATGTCACTGGGAAACCGCCGAACGCAGGGAACTCACTCGCATGCGGGGAACTGCATAACTAGCCACTGGATTAGCGTTCCTCTTGGGAAGCTGCTTTGCATCAAAGGCCAGGTACCCTTGCTATGATTCACCGCAAAACATGTATGTCTAACTGCTTAACATATTTGTATTGCGGTGAAGCTAACCTTACGGAACCGAATTTCGCAACGCTTTTTAGACTCCTGCATCTCTACCAGCCACTACCAAACGCTTGCCGGTACGTTTCTTGGCAAAGGTCCAGCTAAATCTCCCCTGTTGGAAGTGGAGGGGGGGGGGGGGGCTCACGTATATGAAAACTGCCAAGGAAAGCAGTTGCCCTGATGAAGGCACGCTCCCCTGTCGAAACATTTGCACCAGCCTGTTCGACCACCGTTATCACCGCAACATCTTTGTGTGTTGCGGTGAAGCATGCCGATATTGGGAAAGATTTACGTGAATCTCGAATGTATGGTTTCTGTCAGCGACGAACCTAATGTTCTACTCTCAACAAAGCAGATTTTCGCAGCAGGATGCATGATGTCTTGAGAACTTTTGTTGGCTAAAGCCATACATGCCAGGTTAGCTCTTGTCACAATAATACGCTTTACCGCAATACACAAGAGGCCTCGCTGCAGGACACGCCCGCCGTAGTTAGCCAAAACCTTACGTGACCGTTCACTGCAAAACGCCTCCTGTATTGCGGTGGATCGTAATAAAGCACATTTGTCAGTTTAGAATGTAAAGACCCTTGCCCTTCGCTTTTGTAATATTATGACTCAGTTTAATGAGAACATGTATTCACTGCTAAAAACATCCACATTAAAGTAGAGATATGAACACTGATGGCAGCCTGTGTTATGTTTTATCCCTTTACTTTTTTGTATACCTGTCACGCTGCCATTATTAAATTTTCCTGTACTTTGTAAGGTGCTGACGTACATAACATTACATCACAAGGAGCCACTGTGTAATTACTGTTCAAGGACCAGTGTGATGGCTTTTCTCAAGAAAGGTTTATGTTGTTGGGAAGGTTTTTTTTTTTAGAGAGGTAGCTTTCTGAGAAGAAATCAGATTTCAGGAAATAGACCTCAATGGCACAGTAATCTTGGCTGCCCTTTGCTCAAACGTGCCCTAGACATAATTGAGTAATTTGCACTTTCAACTGGACAGCAGCCTTAGCTTGGGAGACCAGTGATATGGCATATTTTATCAAACTAGGTGACACATAGCATTACCAGTCCAAATAGAGACCTGTTTAAATGTTTGTCACCTTTAACACCTAGATTTTCGACCATGAATTCAGAAAAATCTGCAGCACATTTAGAACCTAGATTTTAAATGCTGTATAAGTTGGCTTCTTGTTCACTGCAGCTGTGCTCGGCGTCTGTCCAAACGGGAGAGTACTTCTGCACAGCTTATTAGGGAACATTCTTATTTACATACCTTCTTTTTATTTATCTCGCCTACAATAACAATCAAATGTTTATAGCACATGAATGTGCTGTGCATGAATCTTAACTTACAATGCCATGTTCAACAGCACAGTGCATGTAGCTTGTGTTGGTTCATTCAAGCTAAGCATTGCTACAGCCTTTAACTGTAGGTATCATGGTATGAGAGCAGAGAAATGGATATGCAAAGACAGTTGGGCACATTGAGACAACATCTTTGTTGTGTGTGAAAAGATGACAGATACACAATATGGGGAGAACGCATGCACTTTCATATTTTCTCACGCACAAAAAAAGCCGGATGAATAAGGTTTTTTCACTGTGGCATAGAAACTATATGTTTGCTCTCAAAGGTAATTCTGATTCATTGGATATGTTCCTGTGCTGTGTTTATTTTCTTGAGTGTGCTTTAGTTTTTGCACGTTAATGTTTCAAACTCGTTTTTATTTTCACAGACTGAACATCCCACGTCTTGGTTTGACTTCCTGGTACAGGATACTTGCACTTAGCATGGAGTGATGAAGCAGAGCAGTGTACTTTTATTAAATGTGCATATTTTAGCAGTATAACAGCCGTTCATTAAAAAAACATGTGTGCTGAAAATAAAGTGTTCTTACCCACATTCCTCGTTGTCTATTTATTTATTTATTAATACTGTCAACCCTCATAGAGGGTAATAACAGAGAGGACAATACAATTACATAAATCAAATATGGACAATGTCAATGTACGTAAAGTTGCTTAACACTTATCAATTCACACTGAATAAGATGTTCACTTGAATGCTGTTCAGCACACTTCTGACATTTGTCAAAATACATACAATGAATATCAAGTTGCACATATCACTTGGCACTTAAAAACTAATTCGAAAACTCCCATAAATATGCTTCAGCAGCATCTTCAAAGTTGGTGACATCTTTTAGGCTAACAATAGCGTTTGGCAATTGGTTCCACATTTCTATCGCATCCAGGAAAAATGAGTATCGATATGTATCACTGTTGGTACAGTCCAGCTTTATGACGTAGTCGTGGTTAGTTTGCGGGTATCTTTTGCCTGGAGCATGTAGATATTTGAGCTTATCAATCTAAAGTTGATCCTGCATTATTTGATAAAGCACCTTCAGCCTATATTTTTTCCTACGTAACTCAAGAAGATAGAAGTTGCAGCGCTGTAACATAAGCGTGACCGATTCCTTCCTTTGGTATTTCGAACAAATAAAACGTGCCGCCAGACTCTGTATCCTTTCTAACTTCCTCTTGAGCATCACTTGATGGGGACTCCAAACAACGGCTGAATATTCTAGTATCATCTTAATGAAGGCGGTGCATGCAATAAGTTTTACATTACGCGATGCATGTTCCAGTTTATTTTCTCAGAAAATATAACTTTTGATAGGCAGTCATGCAGACGTTATATATATGTTGGTTCAATGTCAATTTTGCTTGTATTCCTGTATTCTCATCAGCAAAACCACTTATATGGGGAACTGATCATGATAAGTGCTCATGAGCATTTTAGAGAACAGCCTTGAACCCTACTCATGCACTGGTAAAATGTATAGATGCAGTGAAATTGAAACAGAAAGCAAAATAGCAAACATGATGCAGTATTTGTCAGACAATTATGTCAGCAATTCTTGCATAAAACAATTTACTTAGAGCATACTAGCATTACAAAGTGCCCATCTTTCTTGTTAGGCATACATTACCACAAGCTCTTTAAATGTGGTCACAAGAGAGAGGCTGGCTTTAATAAGGAACTATAGAGGTTAAAGGCAGCCATGAAAATGTATTAATAAATGATGCAATGCATAGCATTTACTCAGTTCAGAGAGCTTCCAAAGTTGCCATAAGGCCTTGATAGCTGTGGATGAGGGAACAGTTGTAGTCCAATTGGAGTATGAGAAATGAACATTAAGATTGAAACAAGTAACAACTCGTAATGCAATTAAAAAATCTTGCTATAACTTTCAAAAGACAGTGAAATGAAATTAGTGTGACAATATTCTTTTCCTTTTATTTCATTTAGGTTCAACATACTTATTTTAGTAACACAAAAAAGCAGAGGCGTGAAGCACATAAGAAAGATGCTAGTCTGTTTTTATATTCTGCCTTCTCTAAATTCAAAGTTCAGTAAAGTTAACTTAAAAAGCTACGGTGAAGCCATTGCTTCAGCCTGTATGGTGCATAACAGCAGCAATCGCCAGCCTAACTGCTTGGGTTTACAGTGCCTTATTTGTATTGTATACCTTTTAAGTGCTGAGCTATTGGAAGATTGATTAAGGTGACCAACATGCTGAACCAGTAGTTTACTGAGTAAGATACATGGAGATAGGACAGATAAGATAGGACAGAGCACAGGGGATGTATTCTGTGTCCACCTAGTGGAAATATCCATTTCATCCGCTGCTGAAGTTGTGATTGGCTGGGCTGGGGTATGCATGAGAAGGAGACATGCTCCCCCAGCTAATTCAGAAGAAGAGGATAAGGAAATGTCCACAAGATGAATACTTACAAAGCTATTTAATAAAGTACTTCTGTAACCAACATGCCTGCTATGTCATCCTTGCTTTCAATGTCTGTCTTAGTAAAAGTGTGAAAGAACCAGGTTTGTGCATGAAAAGTCTTCCTGAGGGTGTGGGCCTTGAAGCCCCTAGTGGTAATCACAGGAAACGGGGGTGGATCCAGAGTAGCACCAAAGGGCAAGCCTTCATCGAAACAAATATGGAGGGAAGTGACTGCAGGCTCAAACTTGTCAGCTCACAAGTTTGCCAAGACCAAGTGATGTCAGAAGTTGATGAAGCCTACATGGTTAATGTATAACCGCTTAGGCAAAAATTATTTAGATACTTTTTATGAGGACTACGTATTTACTGGAAATCTCAAAATAATTATGTTAGTGCAGAATACCTTCCACTAGTTGTGACGTCCTTGAAAGAATGAAAATGTTTGAGTTGTACTTCTGTGGTGCATGAAGTTACTTTTAAAAAAACTCAGCAATGGAAACAAAATGCAAAGAGTAGTATTCGAAATAAATTGCCACCCCTTTAGGGCTAGATGAATTCAAATAATAATAATAATAAGCAAATGAAGATCGGGCATACAAGATAGATGCTTCGGCTCCCACTTGAAAGCCTTGTTCGCAAAGATTGTGAACAAAGCTCCAGTTGAACCAGTTCTTATTTTTCATTTTTATGGTTAGCATCTAATTTTAAACTACTTACCGTGCCTCTTTTGACCAAACCAGACAGGCTGCCGTCAAACTCTTCACTACTTCAATGCAAATAATTGGAGGTTAGCAAATACATTTTTCTAATAGGAATAGTAGGTAACGAATAGTCAAACACTGATGCATACAGTTACAGCAGGCATATTTATCTTGGAATTAAGCACCATGTTTATATTGTCTAGTAAAAAAAGGACAGCTATCAAGGAAGATTAGGATTATTTTTAAGCAAAAGCAATTATACCTCATATACTTGAAGCAGATGTAGTGCTTCTCAAGAATCACGTCCAAACTGCACACACTAAAACATTAAGCTGGGATATTCAAAAAGACAAGTACATGCTTTGCTCGCCAAGTGACTTTTAATGTGCTCAATTATGTAAAGTGTGCTATTATATGATTAATGTAATTTGCTAATGTAAAGAAAGAACAAGCCAAGATCTCTTGCTTCATATATATGCGCTGAATCAAGAAAGTAATTAAGGAAGAAGAACACCAGAATTAAACACAAATATTTGTGTGCTTTCTGGCATAAAATAATTCTCATGTAAGCCACATAACATGCTTTCCAAAGCATCCCCTACCTTAACTTACAGCTGCATCACATGAAGGCACTTTCTAAGAACACACATGCTTCATGATCATTCACTGTGTTAGTGACTCCCACTGAAGTAGACTGAGAACATATTTGGGCATTACATTCAATAGCTGATGTAAAGTGAAAAGACTGCTGCTTGTAGGTATGAATGAACCAAGTGAATAAGAAATATAAGTTCTCAAACTTCTAGTAGTAAGTGTGGCAGCACTTAAGAAGAACATATTGCAACTAAAAATTGCAACACATGATGAAATAACTTAAATAGCTAGGGAGAGTTTAATAGACCAATAAACAGGAAACTGCAAATTCCCAACATTTCTGAATACTTTTCTTCACATGTACTCACCCCATAAGTGTGACTTCCCTTAATGCTCGAGCCTCTGCCTTAATTTCATAATTCCCCATTCTCGCTGCTTCGCTCATGCTGATTGACATCTAGCACAAAGGTTGGAAAAAGTAGCTGAGCATGTGCATGTGTTGTGAGGCAAGCTCCCCACATCTGGTAGCCGCATGCCAATTTCTCAGAGTAGATGAAAGGGAAGCCTTGAGGGTAAACCATAAAGAAGACGGATACCTTGGTTCAATGATAACTGAAAACACCAACATGGAAAATTTGGACAGCCCACAGAATCAGCAGAATTGACATAGTTTGGAAAAACTGAAAAGATGCATTATGATATTTATGTTACACAAGTTCCAGTCAAGTTGAAGATTTTCACTGTCTAATAAACTTATAAGACAATACATGACCAGCAATACTGTATGGAACCTAAACAATTTTAATAAATTCACCTAGCAGTCAGGATGGAGAAGTGACTGAATTGAGGATGCTAAAATGGATGAGGTGGAGACAGATTGTGAAGACAGGTCTTAAAAAATTAACATTCAACACACACTTAAGTTGGCAAAGATTGGACTCATTGTTCAAGAAGTAATTGACTAAGATAATTGATTGGTATACATACATGAGAGAGCAGCAACAATACAGCAGAGATAACTGTCATGCAAGAGGAAAGGACGTCAGTCTAAAAATTAACATTTGATCAGAAGAATAGTTATGCATGGGCTCAGGCTCATGTACAATTCTGTATGGTACACATGATGTCAGAGCTGCATCGCATAAGGAACTGTGGCCTTACATGCCTCGATTATGAAATGATGTGGGCCAAGAGTGGAAAGAGGATAGCATCAAGAGGGGGCCTCCTCCAAAAGGAGAACGGTAGGGAAACGGGGCGAGAGAGATTTTCTACGCAACAGATACAGAGTTATATGAGTCATAGTCATAGAAACCATGACCCAAGGAGCTGAACAACAAGGTATATAAATTCAAATCTCTATACAGTTAAGCCTCAGTATAACGAAATTCTCGATATAACGAAGTATTTAACTTTTCATAACCTCTTCTCCATAGAACACCATGCATTTAGAGCCTCAATATAAAGAAGTGTGTTTGTGTGCAATTTCAGTATAACGAAATTTCGCTTCTGCCGCAGAGGAGTGCCAAGACAATCAATGGTAACTTCTGCTGACGCCGATAGTCAAATGATTGAATTACAAGCGGCTGCCTGCAAACGCACCTCTCAAGCTGCGTGCAGCGCGACAAGAACAACAGCTTGGAGCCGCATCATGTTCCGTATAAATTAAGTCTAAGTGCGATCAGATCCTATCGCGCCCCACGCACTTGTGTTTTAGGTGCGAGTGAAAGAGTGCGAGGGTGAGACAAGAAAGATGATGGCTTCGTAAGTGCGGCCTTCCCACGCGAGCAATGGCAAAGTGGGGAAGGAAAACGAGCTCGTGGTAACGCGATCAAGCGCGCGCGCGGGGGCGGAGTGGGGGAAGGGGGTAAGTTGGCGCGCCTCTCGGCCATGACTGCGCGTGGCTGTAAGCGCGGCTGAGCGCATATGCAGCCGCGCACCCTGCTCTAGAGGTAATCTGCTGCATGTGGAAAGAGCGGGCATGCCAAGACGGCGTGGCATCATGTAAGCTGTTTTCCAGCACGTTTAGTATTGAAGGTTGCGCAATTTCGAGTTTTGATGACCCGTTGGAACGAGAAGCAGACGAAGCATTCGCTCCCAGCTGCTGGCGCTTTTCATGATAGCGTCGTCGCAGTGCGACCGGGCGACGCTTTGGGGGCGGAGTGCGCGCGAAAGCATATGGCGTCACTTAATTCGTACGTACCGCTGATGTGAAGATATCAACGTGGCATGAAACCGTATCATTCATCGCTGACTCCTATATTCGTCAAAATAAAATGTTTTCTCATTCAAACTTGCTTTTTTTTTTATTGCCCAATAATTCGGAAAATTGCATGGCCCCTTTCCGTGCAACAAAAATCGATCGGCGACTGTACTCATTTGTATAACAGATCGAATTTCAATACAAGGAAATTTTTATATAACGAAGCGAATTGCCGATTTTACCTACTTTGTTATATCAAAGTTTAAGTGTATAACGAAATTTCCTGTTCTCTACACGGGGGCGGCAATGTGGGCTTGTTCGTTGATCATCATGGAACAGCATGTAGTGTAGCGCAGCAAAAAACAAGAACACAAGAAGAAATGAAACACAGACACAAGCGCCTAATTATGTCTGTGTTTTGCTTTTTCTTGTGTCCTTGTTTTCGTTGCATTACACTACATGACATTCAATACTTTCACTGTCACATTCATGAGCACTGAAAACCTAGAATCAACTAATATCTTGCCTGATTTGCCATAATTAAAAGAAATGTGGGTATAGTAGGTCTAATTGAGTTCTAGTGATTTTAGTATCACTGACATATAGCTTTTAAGAATGTTTAATCGTTTCTTCTGTTAAGGCAGATTACATGCTCAACTGCTACAATAAGTGTGAATGTAGGCAAAAACGACATTTTTGGTTCTTGCATCAATTTTATGGCATGTTGCGTGATCTAATCAAGTGGTTTCAATTTGATGAAGTTCTCGATTTAACAAAATAAAACCTCACATCCCAATAAAATTTATTAACTAGACTTACTGTACTTTATAACCAAAGTACTGTATAACTATAAGCAGCTACAGCCGAGCAGAATTGAAATGAAATTGCTTTAGTCGAAACACGCCGAGCGTTGCTGCTAAAGTACGTGCCACATGCATTGGGCAACGGCGGGAACCGCAGTACCACACGCAGTTATTCAAAGCAGCACATAAAAGTGCCGCGGACTCAAATTGGTTAGTAAATGCATTCGGAACCAGTCTTTCGATTACTCAATTGATATATCAGCCACACACTCGCATAGCACGGCCACATGGCAAACGCGGCCATGCGGACGCTTCACTATGCACGGATCGGCTGGTTGCAATATTGGGGCACTCTATAGGTGCATGTTTAAAGCACAGCGTTTTTTGCCTATCGCGTGATCGTTGCGGGTGCTCCATGGCTGAGTGTATTGCATGGTACAGAATTGGCCCCAGTACCAAAAGTACACAGGTAGGGTGGTCCGTGTAGACGAAGCGTGAACGCGAGCTCAACATAACCACATAGTCATTATTCTGTAGCGATTATTTATGCGAAAGCGTCAAATGGCCCATTGAGCAAAAAAGCCGGCGTCTGTCGTCTCAGCGAAACAGCACCTCAAATCCCATTGGCTGCGACCACGTCACGAGCGCACCTCGACGAAACAGAGCGGGTGAAAGGGTACACCTGCTGTCGCTATAGTGCACCAGGTGTTGCGTGAGGGGAGAGGGCGTCGCCGCGACGCCACGTCATCCTTGCTCTCGCAAGCCGCCGCCCGGTCCGTATCTCCCCCCTCCACTGGGCTTAACTGCAGCGTGTGCCTGCCGGCCTTGATGGCCACTGCTGTTTCCTGGTCTCTGGTCATGCAGCACGTCGGTGGCATGCGGTGTTGGCACCGCAGGCTGCTGCTGCTTGCTAGCTCGGGCCCAATGTAGCTGTAGGGTGCAACACTTGCAGCGTAAAACTCGAAGGACTGCTCAGCGGCGTTCAATGGGGCATTAATGCTTTCGCAATCATCACTCAGATAAGACATGCTTAGCTGTCCTCATATGTTTTCCTTAGTTGCCAAGTGGACGCATCATTGTTCACCATTCACAGTCACAGTCATTCACATTCACAGTCATCATTGCATTGTCATTTCAAATTAGTTGTAATATCACGCCGTCAGATGCTGCCGCCTTCACACTGTGTAGTAAATACGCAGTCATTGCCATGCATGCACTCATCATCCCAAAGTCGTTATGCCTCAATCGTGATGACTCTAGAATTGTCATCCCATCATCGATCATGCCATCGTTGTCACCGCATCAGCGTCATACTGTTGTCGGCATTCGACAGATGCATTACACAGATTAGCATTACCTTTTCAGCTTCTAGAACAGAATGCATGTGGTGATCAAAAATAATGTACAGCGCAAAGGACAAGGACAGCGATAGACGACATACGTGGTGATCTACCGCAGTAATATCATGAGAGACACTTGGGCGGAACAATTGCTGGCCTCAATTGCCAAGCCTCCCTGTAACATCATTTATTTCAATCTCCATAATAATCCTAAATTGTGTCACAAAACTTCTGCAACAAATGTCAACATGGTTTCCATAAGACCTTGTCTCTCATGAAAAACACAACTATATTGTCATGTTCACTAACTTGATCTCCTCCATTGAACTTAGTTCTTGCATTGAATGGATGCTTTTAATTAGCGTTTTAAATTCTGCTACTTTGTGCCACTGCCTCCTTCTCCTGAATAAGCTAACTTAATATTGATCCACATGCAATTACTAAAATTCACTGAATGCTTTCTTCATGACTAAACACAATTTGTATGTTAACAACTCCAATTCACAAATCTGTCTTTTGTCACTTCTGGCATGCCACAATGCTGAGTGTTTAGGCCCTTGATTTTTCTCATTTTAGATCTCACACTGAACTTAACGTAGAAAACTAAACTTTCTGTTGATGACTGTGTGCTTTGTCGTGAAACAACCAAACTCTGGCAGCTCCGTTTCTGTTCAAACAGACTAAACAAATGGCCCACTGAGTAAAAAAGGCAGCGCCTGTCGTCTCAGCGAAATGGAACCTCAAATCCCATTGGTTGTGACCACATTGCAAGCATGCCTCTACGGAGCAGAGCGGGTGAAAGGGTACATCTGCCGTCGCTCTAGCGCGCCAGGTGTTGCATGAGGGGAGAGGGCACCGCCGCAATGCCACGTCATCCTTGCTCTCGCAAGCCGGCGCCCAGTCCATATCAACCCCCCTCCCCCCCCCCCCCCCCCAATGGGCTTAGCTGCTGCACGTGCCCAGTGGGGCAATGTCTCCACTAATGTCTCTCCGGAGTGCCATCACTAGTTAAAAACCTAACATCAGTACCCTAGCAAAAAAAACTGATAGAAATTTCTATAGTCTCTTAGGAATATGTATAGGTTGTACGGGTCCTTCTAAGAGTGATATATATTCCCACCTGACCCATAGAACTCCTTACCAGACTGGCAGGCAGCAGATAGATCTCACTGTGCTGCCTACAAGACCAAATAGCATGATGTACGTATCAGTCTTTTAAACCCAGATAGAGATCATCATACGACATACAGAAATCTGATTGAGGCACTGATAAAGCATGTTAGAAATAGCACACATGCCGGTGCCCACACGCCTGAAGAGACGTTTTTAAAATGAACTGAATATACAACCCTGAATGCATTGCCTGCCACGTGAACAAATTAACAAACACAGTTGCGATATTGGAGTATCAAATAAAAATGAAGTGTGTAAACTGTGCAATTATCAAAACTTTTTACAGCTTGTATGCAGATATATTATCCTAAACAAGTTTCAACATAAATTAAAGCACACGTTTTCAAAGCACAGCAGCGTTACTTAGCCTGTGAAACTACATTGGGGAAGTTGCATGAGAAAAGTATCAGTCCATCTTTGTAGCAGGTGTGCTCCAGTTCTTTTAATACAAAATTACATTTACAAATTTTGCAAGACGGATGTGCAACATTTAATGCATATCCAAAACAGTATTACTGTCATCATCATCATCATCATATTTATGTCCACTGCAGGACGAAAGCCTCTCCCTGCAATCTTTAATTACCCCTGTCCTGCGCCAACCGATTCCAACTAGCACCCGCAGATTTCCTAATTTTGGCGCACCACCTAGTCTTCTGCCATCCTCTACTGCACTTCCCTTCTCTTGGTACCCATTCTGTCACCCTAATGGTCCAACGGTTATCTAATCTGCGCATTACGTGACCTGCCCAGCGCCATTTTTTTCTCTTAATGTTTATTAGAATATCATCTATACCCATTTGCTCTCTTGTCCAAACTGCTCTCTTTCTGTCTATTAAAGTTATACTTAGCATTCTTCGTTCCATCCCTCTTTGCACGGCCCTTAACTTGTTCTCAAGCTTCTTTGTCAGTCTCCAAGTCTCAGCGCCATATGTCAGCACCCATAACATGCACTGATTGTATACTTTCCTTTTCAATGATAATGGTAAGCTCCCAGTCAGGAGCTCGCAATGTCTGCCGTATGCGATCCAGCCCATTTTTATTCTTCTGTGAATTTCCTTCTCATGGTCAGGTTTTCCTGTGATTAGTTGACCTGGGTAGACGTACACCTTCACAGACTCTAGAGGCTGACTAGCGATCTTGAACGCTTGTTCCTTTGCCCGGTTATTTATCATTATCTTTGTCTTCTGCATATTAATCTTCAGCCCCACTCTTACACTCTCCCTGTTAATGTCCTCAATCATTTGTTGTAACTCGTCCGCAGTGTTCCTGAATAGAACAATGTCATCGGCAAACCGAATGTTGCTGAGGTGTTCGCCGTCGATCCCTACTCCTAAACCTTCCCAGTTTAATAGCTTGAATACTTCTTCCAAGCATGCAGTGAATAGCACTGCAGAGATTGTGTCTACTTGTCTGACTCCTTTCTTCATAGGTATCTTCCTACTCTTGTAATAAAGTTTATTTACAAAAGCAAAACAAAGCACTTTCAAGACTGTGGATACTAACTGTAGCTCTAACATGTCCGGCTGAGTTTGTGAATGCCATAAGTTAGACACTACCAACGTGATTTCATTAAAGCTACTTTCTGGGCTAGTTTGTGCATACTTGATTTGAAAATTATAACAACGCTAATGCATCCATCCACAAAGGAACAAGGACAAGACACAAGCAACATGACTACAAACATGACTAGGGTTTATTTTACACTTCACTATCTAAAGAATAAGCAAGCAACTTTAGCCACATTTAAACAAACACATAAGAGGAAGAACACAGACTGAAGTACCAACTTCACCATGCCCATTTGTGCTCACAGATGCTGTATAGAACACCAGGTCTAATTGGCATATGCTTTTATAATATTACAACTTCATATGAAGCTATTTTCTCTAGACTATGCATTTTTGCATTCACCCCAAAAGTGTTGTGATATGTGACAGAACACAAGTGAGCTTGTGCAAAAAGAACAAACTGGCATGGCACACTGACAGGAAGCAAGGAAACAGGACAAGCATCGCTATTGGTACAAGATCTACAGCAATGTATCAGAACATGACAATACAGCAATATTATTTAAGCAAAAGTGAGTACAGATCTGAGAGCTTATTCAAGTAAGAACATGGATTTACCATTTTTAAAACCACATAATCATGAACAAAAACAGCTAAACATCAGTGCACATATTGCAAAATCAGAAGACACAATTCTTCACTGGGTGCTAGTTCAACCACCGCGCATCGAAATGTGTAAAAGTAGTTTAACCTGTGTAGCCTTCAGCATGCGAAAGCAAAGAAGACTATCAGAACAGGCTTCATATATAGTGTTTGGAGTCTTTGATTCAAACCGTAATACACTGTTAAAATAAAATTTCAGAGTTTCCTTCTTTAATTCAGAAAAAAGAGTGTCTTGCTCATGCCGCCACAGTTAACGGATAAACCGGCACCAGCTGCATTGAGTCAAAGGAGAAAATAAAGTGAGGAAGATTGATGCATAGTGTGGAAGCGATGCTGTTGTATCAAGTAGCACAACTGCTCAACTCAGGCATCATTCACCTGCTTTACATGCCTCTGCATACAGAGTGAGAAGCTTTACCTCGTCACCATCTGCTAGTGAAGCACTGTTTGTTCACTGTGATCACCCACTCAAGACTTTCACTTGGTTAAGCAGGGCCTTTCACTACATGTAAGGACACCGACCCGAAACCATGCATAAGTCCTGTAAAATATTGTCATGTTTTGGATACTACAACTGTTCATCAGCAGCTGCATCACTAGTGCCAACATGCAGACCATACGATTCCCCAAGTACTTGCTCAACAAGAGTACACTAATGAAGAGTAGAAAATTGGGCTAGCTGGTTCATTAGGAAAACAAGAAGCTATTGCAAGAAAAATTAAACACTCTAGAATTTTGATGGCTCTGGCTTGTTTAATATATTCAAACATCAAAAAGCTGATTCTTACAGAACGCCATAAAGCAAGCTGCACTGTTACCAACTGCTGTTTTTTAAAGCTATAACCTGTTATTACCAGACATTCATGTACCATGGCTGAAGGCATACTGTTCATTGCTACCATGCCTTGAGCACGGGAATTAGTCTCTGTCATAAAGGTATGGTATCGTCGCTACAAAGATATTGTGGTCTATTTCCATAAACACACAAAGATGCACAACTTCACTGGGTTTAACATAAACTAGTGGCTCCTCTCTTCTGATGCAGACTGAAAAGTGCTTTGCATGGAGAACTTCAACAGGAAAGAGTTTCTCGCATTGCAGAAGTATAAAAGAATTCGCTCCAGTAAGAATTCTACAAATGAGAAAAAACGCAGCTGAGAAGCTGGCAAATGCACTGATTGTAGTTTTATAGTTCAAGTGTAGTGGAAAGAGGGGAATATTCGTTGGTTGATAACCATTCGGTAATATTCAGTGACACTTGTTGAGTCACAGCCACGGTTGTGGACTACAGCCTGTTTTTCACTTTCATCCAAGTTGAGGCACAGCTTTGCAGTGCCTAACAAAACTGTCTGCTGACCAGCTCTCCTCTCCTGTACACCAGGAAAACGGACGCTTCTGGTGAAAGATTTAAACTAGCTATAGCTGCCTGTAACTTTCGAGCAAGTACATAACATTCCAATATTTGTAAAGGAACATCATTAGCTCCGCTGACCAATTTCACAAGAAGTTAATTTCCGCCTTCAAATACAAATGAAGAATGCGACCAATGAGGTCCTAGTTTAGCCGCACTTTTAGGAAGATGCAGGATTTGGTGTACATTGTATGTCATTGCACCCAATCCAAACAAAGACTGTGCTCTCACAACAAACTCCGAGAGAAGATCAGATGATCTCATTATGGTCATCTGAAGTGATGGTGTCTAGTAGAAGTATATAGACACCCTCCGTAAGCAAACTGGAATGTCTGACATACTTATCTAGCAAAAAGCCATGAAGGCATGGTAATGAATAATGAAGAACCCACCACTTCCATTCACTAGCTTTCCAGATTGTGAAGTCTGATAATCTTTGTGGTGTAAGTGTGAACCAATTCGGTGGCTTGATTGCCAATAACCTCCTGTTTAAAGAGGCTAAACTTTGTTGTGAACCAATCTAAACATCTTTTCTCTTTTAAATGGGATCACATTTTTATTCTTTTTAAGCTGTTGTATGGTGTATATTTGTTCCAACAATCTTTCCTTTCTGAATCCTGGGCTTCATATTTGATTTATATGTATTGTCTTTTCTCATAATATAAATGCAAAATTTCTGACTCATTTTTTGGGCAAAAGAGGAAGCTTGCTTCTCCTTGAAGCACATTACACCTATACAACACACATAGATACTGATAGACTATAGATCTGGCAAACTAATATGAATACACTATTACACTAATAAAAAGAATACACTAGTAGACTTGTACAAGCAGAATAGCACATATACGTCCAGAATAGAACTAAAAGTAATTTTATCAGTGCATCAGTTGCATCGTTTCATAATGCAATAGAAAAAAACTGATATAATTTTTATTAGGTTGCCCTATCAGATTTTTTGCTAGTGATCTTTCAGTGTAAATGCATATCAACTTTTTGACTAATGCTAATAGCTGAACACATGGCTTTTTTTGCTGCAAGTTTTCTTGGACTCCTGCTTCCCTTAAACTTATGTTGTATAATATGCTTGCAAGATCAAAACTGGAGTATGCTTCCTTAATCTGGGATACGCCGACAAAAAACACAACTTTGATATTTAGTTGAAGCCATACAAAACCAACCTGTACATTTTATTGTAGCTGCTTATTCCCATACCGCAAGCATATCAACAATTAAAACTTGCCTTAATTGGCCAGGCTTGTCAACAAAAAAACTTGCCCATTTATTCCACAAATTCTCAATTGAAACATATGTTTTTATTACCTCCTTGTATCTCATTGAGAATGAACTACAACCTCGAGGTACAGGTGCCAACTTCCCAAACCAATCTTTACTATTCCTGTAAAAGGCAGCCTCAGAACACACACACGCACACACGCACACACGCGCACACACACGCACACACATATATATCAATGAGCTACAAGGAGGTAATAAAAACATGTTTCAATTGAGAATTTGTGAAATAAACAGGAAAGTTTTCTTGTTGCCTAGCCAATCAAGGCAACTTTTAATTGTTGATATGCTTGCGGCATGGGAATAAGCAGCTACAATAAAATGTACAGGTTGGTTTTGTATGGCTTCAACTAAATATGAGAGTTGTGTTTTTTTGTCGGTGTATCCCGGATTGATGAAGCATACTCCAGTCTTGATCTTGCAAGCATATTATACAACATAAGTTTAAGGGAAGCAGGAGTCCCAAGAAAACTTGCAGCACAAAAAGCCATGTGTTCAGTTATTAGCATTACTCAAAAAGTTGATATGCATTTGCATTGAAAGATTATTAGTAATATGAATACCTATGTACAAGGTGCTTAATAAGAAGAGTCTTTAATTTTGTAGGTAAATGTGTTAGAAGGACTAGTCATGATGTGAAAATCTCTTCATTTTACTTTTACCACCCCACCTTACCACCATTTTACCTTTACACACACACACACACACACACACACACACACACACACACACACACACACACACACACACACACACACACACACACACACACACATATATATATATATATATATTTATATATATATATATATATATATATACCATGGCACCCATTTCGTAACTCTAATGCTCCATACGATTGAAAATATGATAGAAAATTGGACAAGTTGTTGAAGCTTCATGGCAGCTACTGCATGACAGATGCCGACAAAAGTAATAGAATGGGACAGGATACAGCACTATCAAATGAAGTTTATTGAAAGAAAACAACCAATATATAACACACATCACGTGACCAACACCCGGCCCCCTAGCATATGCAGATGCATACCAAAACAACCTTCACATCACCGAATGCACATGTTTTGACGGCAACACACATGTCACGGCTGATTAATCAATGTAAAAAAACAATTCCTAAGGCACAATGCAACTCTGTGGTTTTACTTAAGATCTAACACGGCAACCTCGCTATCTTGCAGCGAGATGGATGGCTGGCTAACACACAGTGTGCTTTTCTTTCTAATGTGATAAGCCTCCATTAATTCATTTGAGAGCTTTTCACAGTGTGTGAACAGCAGAATAGTACTTTCAAAAACTGGATGACGCCCAATGCTGCAACAATGCACAGAAAGGTGTGGATGCGCAAAAACCCTTAAAAAAACTATGGTGCTTCCTTAGTCGAATGTTTAAGCACCTTCCAGTCTGACTGATATATATTTTGTAGGCTTCAAGAAAAAGGAATCGAATAAACAACATTTCGTGTGCAAGAGACAAACTGTATGCTATATTTCACTTTGCAGTCCTCCCTGCTCAGACACCCGTTGTGAAGAATGTGCTTGTTTATTGCTTCACATATTCCCTTCAGCTTATCTTTAAATGAAAACCCAATCCTCTCCTGAAACTTAGAAGCCACCTTTTTCTGCCTGTGTGACAATTAATAGAGGGGATAATGGCAACTTTGTTCCGCTCTTACTCCTTAAGCTTCTTCCACCCTGGCCGCACCTTAAGTTCCTTAATTAACGTGCTTCAAGATAAAAAAACCACTGAAACTGAATAACCTGCCTCATTAAGCCTTGTCACCAGATTCCTTACACTTTCAAGGATAAGGTGAGGATAGCTCTTGGTTGGGGCATCTCTAATTGCGTGAGTGGCAATACTGTACTTAATAAGTTTTGAATGGCTAGACCTATAATCAAGAAGGAGCTTAGAAGTTCTCGACTGACATCCCCAGCATACGTGATCCCACATAAAAGTAAGCCTGACATAAGAAGTTGCAGCACTTTTTTTTTTCTGGAACTTCTAAAGTGAAGTTGAAACCTTGCTATTGTTCTCTAAATAGCTTCAGTACTTCGATGACAGCTCTGCGAAAGTTATCATTTGCTCATGAAAAACAAATAATCATCCACGTATCTGAAAATTTTAAGAGCAAGCCCACTCAGGTTTTGATTATTTTCTGGTCAACATAACTTAAAATATTACTGAGCACTGGTGCAACACCGGAACCTATGCAGATTCCAGCATTCTGGACACATATTTTACTTTCCCACCAGAGCAAAATTGACCTTAAATAGAAATCAAGAAGCTCCAGAAAGTTTGCAACAAGAATTTTACACCTTTCAGCAAATTCCAGCTAACTTGTTTGCTTGTGTATGCAGTCCTTAACAAACTGCAAGAGATGCACCTGCGGCAAAGAATTGTATAAATCTTCTGCATCTATACTAAAGCCTGCCCATTTTCCCCAGATTATGCTCCTGCAGGAAGTGTACAACAGTCTGAGAGCTGGCAGCAAGGAATTGGTCGTTGATTCCCAGCCTGTCAAGGTGTGTCTGCAGAAATTCTGAAACATGAAGCCATGATTTATATTCCGACACAATGGTTCTGATATGGATTCCCTAAGCTTGTGTGTTTTGCACTGAAGAAGGCGCATAAAAGAAAACCTTTTCCACCTTAACATCATTTGAGATTGTTGTCGAACCAAACTGATTCAACTTCGTGACAGCTCAACATTTTATGTCAGCTATATTGGTATAAATTTCATTAAAATTTATGTCAGTGGCTGACACACCCTCCTCCGGAAAAGTGCTTTCCAACATGACAACACAATGCCCTTTTTCGTCTCCAAGAAACCTCCAAGTTTCTGCCCCATACGTTAGCTCAGGTAGAAGGCAATGATTCTATGCTTGATTGTACAAAACTATATATATATATATATATATATATATATATATATATATATATATATATATATATATGACTTTGTATTCACCATCCAGGGCCAGGGAACAAGAGAAGCCAGACACCACTGACCAATTTCTGACTAAAAGAATTAATTTTTGACCTTATACATCTTGTTTTTACTGTACATGTCCCTCAACTCCATCCAGGTTCCCAACATTTATATCTAAAAAGCTTGTCTATCACCACATACAGGGTCTGTCCTGAAAGTAATGTCAGTAAATTTATTGTGATGTGACTGTATGTCAGAGCAGTCTAACTGGTTGAAACTAGTAGTGACGGAATCCAGCTAAGCAGCGGTCCGTCAGTCAGTGTGCTCCGAACATCGGAGAGTGTCGGACGGGCCCGTTTGTGAGAGCTGTTTTTTATTCTTGTGCAAGTGAAAATGCAGCGCTCATTAGAACAAAGATTTGCGATCAAGTTTTGTGTGAAACTTGGGCAATACCGCTGCGGAAACTGTTACTATGCTCAAGACTGCTTATAAAGAACATGCCTGGTCAGATCGGCAAGTGTTTCAGTGGCACAAAGCCTTTTGGAAGGCCGGGAAGAGGGCGACGACAAGGACTGCGCTGGATGGCCATCTACGACCACTATGACTGACAATGTGACACGAGCGAGAGAACTGTTGAACTCAGACCAACGATTAAGTGTTCGTTTAATGGCCGACACGTTAAACGTTTCGAAAACTCAAGTTCATGAAATTGTTACAAACGATATCGGCATGCGGAAGGCGTGCACAAAAATGGTTCCAAAAGTGCTCCCTGACAATGAAAAGTCACGCCGCGTTGAAACATGCCAAGAAAATCTCAACATGTGCAAACGTGAGCGAAAATTTTTGGACAACATCATTACAGAAGACGAGACTTGGGTATTTGAATATGACTTGGACACCAAAAGGCAATCATCTGAGTGGCACACACACTCATGCCCTCCCCAGAAGAAAGCCAGGATGAGCAAATCAAAGATCAAGATCATGCTCATTGTTTTTTTTTGACATCCACGGACTGGTTCATCATGAGTTTAAAGAACCACTGTGAACTCCAAGTTTTATGTGGATGTCCTTGAAAGACTGAAACGCAGGGTTCAACATATCCGGCCGGACATTGCAGACAACTGGAAGTTGCACCACGATAATGAGCTGGCCCACAGTGCCTTCATCGTCACCGACTACCTGGTTAATGCATTGGGGCCAACGATCCCCCAGCCCCCGTACAGCCCGGGCTTGGCTCCCGCCCAACTTTTTTTTGTTTCCATGCCTCAAAATACCCCTGAAAGGCAATCATTTTGGGACAGCGGACGTGATTAAAGCAGCTAGCACCACAGCATTAAAGGCCATTCCGGAGGAGGACAACGCATTCGAGAGCTGGAAGTCTCGCTGGAGCCGATGTATTGACACAAAAGGAGAGTATTTTGAAGATTTTTAAACTTTTTGTAACAAAAAATTCAATAAATGATTTTTAATCGCCTTACTGACATTACTTTCAGGACAGACCCTGTACATGCACCTTGAAGGTATGTATGTGGAAAGCATTTCAACCTCTGCTTGCTTTTCTGGCATGGAATAAAACGGCCTTTTGTCTCTAAACCACTTACTTTTAAACTATTCCGTTTGGTTCATTTTTCTAACTTCTGCAGTGTTGCATTAACAACTTTCATAGTTAGCCGGCTCCGTTTTCATTCTTGCTTCCTAAAATATGCCCTCCTGTCATGCATAATTTGGAAGGCCTTCTGTTAGCAATGGGTATTGTATTTCAAGACTATCAGTGCAATGTTGCATGAAGAAACCTATTCTTGGAGTGAATTATTGTTCAGCTTGATATCATGATATTGCTGCATGGTTGTTATTTAACTCTGCAAGAGAATGGTCCTGCCATCCTACCAAGAGTGCATTTCATGGGTATTACTCTCTTTCTTTTGACATTAGTTTATGAGGCTCACAGATATGTATCTGTGTCAACAATAACACCTGACATCTAATTTTGTGCAACATGCACTACATTTAATCAGATAAAAGTTGCATGTTTTGTCTCTTGGACCAGTCTGCTCAGTGGTAGGAGGTCGAGACCACAAATGAGAATGGCTGGCCAAGATCTGTGGTATCTGTCCCGTGTTATGCATCTGACAAGATTTCATGGTGGCAAGAAGACATATCAGACCTGATGTGATCTTTCTAATTATTGTGCACAGAGTAATCAGCATGATAATATCCTTAATGCTATAAATAGTACCTCCAGCAAGCAGTCTATATGCTTATGCCTTTTTGTTGCTTATGGCAACAAAATCCAACATCCTTTGAAACATGCTCACTTGCTGTCTGATGCACAAAATGAAGAACGCTGCCTTCTCTAAATTTATTAGCAACAAGAAAGCCACTCTGGAAGCAATTATATAAATACACAGCAACACACACTAAAACCTACAAATGGGAGAAAAAACACAAACTAGGCTAACAATAAAAGAAACCTGACACCCAACTCTCAAGTTACTCATGTTACTCAAGTATGCACATTCAACCTGAGTTAGAGAGATAGATGGTCGACTCCCGCACTCCTGTGCATGCATGTGGACATGTTAAGCCTCAGCTACTCTTTCTATATCATAACTATCCCCATGTTTGTGAAATCTGGTGTACAACTGCAAGAACAATGATGGCTTGACAGGTGGTTCACATTTCAATGAGTTCTATAAGGAGGATGCATCAACTGTTCCAGCCAATGTACACATTACCAGATGAAAGCAGTCGCTTATAAACAGCACAACACCATACAGCACAAATTATATATTTGCCACGTGTTATGAAACTTACATCATTAAAGTACATTAGAATTGGTGCTAAGGCTGGTGCACAATATATGCATATACTTTAAACAATCATAAATAATGCAGGAGCTTGGAATATGATTGGCCATTCTCGGAACTGCTTTGATAATACAAAAGTCAAGGCTTTGTTTTTGGCATCACCCACTCCAATTCGTTTTCTTTCTTTTTCCAATTGAAGCATTGGCAAGGTTTGTGCCATGCGCTTCGACAGTGATTTTTCCTTGTTCGCGCACGGCCATGACCATAATACAAGAAAATCGCCCCAGTAACGCAGTGGTCCCTGCCTACTTTTTCATATACTTTACCGCAATACATTACGTATGCTTCACCGCATAACATGACTGTATTGCGGCAAAGCTGATTTTATGGAACTGACATTATGTAACGGACCTTTTGTCCTTCTGCTGTTCGCATGAGCATAAGCTCGAAAAACCACAAAATAAAGACTTGGCTTGCTGCTGGTTGATTTCTAGCTAACATTTCGAGACGTCCACGTTGTTTACAAAAAAATCGGCGAAGTTTCTCGCGCTCGGACGCGCTTCAAAAGGCAGCGTGCACATGACCACCTATAATTAAGGCAGTCATAAGCGGCAACGAAATCCACACAAGGTACATCAACTTCCACAAAGCTACTGGGCAACGCCATCAATAACTGGCACACGGGCCACCGAGGAGCTGGCAAACGCTGCGATGACATCCACACAAACCACGTCGCTTTCCACAAAGCTATTGGGCAACACGATCAGTCACAGGCACAGGTGAAGTCCGCAAAACACTACATGGGCAGAACTACTACGGCCATACTCAATCACTTCACCACAAGCTCTCACATTTAACGACATCAAATAGCTACAATCACTCCTCCACAGCCACGGACACAGGCGAAGACCGCACGGGAAGAACGGAAGCACCGATTCAGGGCTCGATCATGGCTCGATCGTCGCGTTCATCGCTTTAGCGCCACCTATTTAAAAATAATATACGGAGCCAAGCCAAACCATTATTTAGCGACTATTTGGGTGAACCTAACGCTTTCGGGCCCTAAGCGTTCGAACGACCAGGGCACGATAACGCTTACCCCCCCTTTCCACTCCTGCGACCGGGTCGCAGGAACGGCGGCCATTAAAGCCTTTCCAGCGATGCGAAAATAAACAACGCTAAAAAAACAAAGCGTCACTTCCACTCGTAACAGGAAGCTGCAGCAACGTAAGTTCCGCTTGCCGCCGGAAGCTAAGGGGGTGAGTGGGAGAGGAGCGTGGAGCAGGACAGCAGGTTGGCCGTATGTGATGTGTACTTAACCTGGTCGGCGGAAACATGTATGGAGGGGCTTTAGCCACATGTAGCCAAAGTTAGGCTACGTTCACACTTGGGAAACGGCAAGCGGGCGGAAAAGCCAAAGCGGCCGGAAAATCTTTTCCGCGCATGTACAAAACGTTCACATTTGTTTCGCCACTGCAGCGGAAACCACTTCCGCTTTCGCCCACATCCATCTAGCTTGCGTACGTTTGTCCGCGTGGTGGCACTGTTCATCACGCTATTTCAAGACATACGTTCATTCATTCACCCATCAGTTACTAAAAGCTAGTTTCGCGCAACTGCGTCTGTCGTCTGCAGCTTTAGTTTAGTGAGCGCAATGGACGAGGAAGAGGAAGTAACTATGATACTTCTGGCCAGTTGCTTTCTGTCAATGGACAATGAAGAACGGAAAAAGCGGCCACCTCGGAAGCGGCGATGGTGGGTTCGTCCAGCTTTGCAGAAGCGAGAGATGTTGGGCCACGCCAACGCTTTGTTGCCGCACCTCAGGTCACGCGACGTTGAGTACTACCGCGAGTAAGTACTGTTGACAGTTCGTTGTTTCGTCTTGTTGAAAGCTCACACTGTGCTTTCTTTTTTTGCTAGCTATTTAAGGATGCCGCCGCGAAGTTTTGATCGACTTTTGGAACTGGTGGGGCCTAGAATAACAAAAGCGAATACCAAGTTCCGCAAGGCCATTCCGCCAGACCACCGCCTAGCTTTGGCTGTGAGGTAAGCACACTGTCATGTCCGTGTTTCGATTGCACGATGGTTTCGAATTTGTGCACCTGTGCGGTGTCTTCGTGCATATGAAGTAAGAGTTATGGGTTCACTAAAAGCTAGGCGTACGTGTGTTTGTTTTTCTTCCGTTAGATTTTTGGCAGCTGGCGAAACAATAAGGACCTCGTCATTTAATTTCTTGGCTGGACGGTCTACCGCCTGCAAGATAATTGCCGAGGTCTGTCAAGCCATCTGGGAGGTCGTTGGCCCTATTTATGTAAAATGTCCGTCATCGGCAGCTGAGTGGCTGAAGGTAAGTAGAATATACAAACAATTGGGCTTTGCGAATATTCGAATATTGTGTTAATAGATATTCGCTTCTAAAGAAACATTAGTATTCATTTTTACAAAGTGTCATGATCGGCGCCTTTCATTAACCTTTGTCGCAGTACAGTTTTGTCGTGCAGCGAAGCATAATGCCGTGCCGTGAAGCACATCAAGAATGGGCAGGATTATTGTAACGGATCGGCATGAGTTTGTTTACGTGCGAGGCGTGCGCCGTCAACGGTAGCACCACAAAGGCGGATACGTCTAATAATTGTAGCCGAGACGTCTAACCAAAATAAAACCTCTGTGCCGCACTATCTCGTGTTTACACTTCCTCTAGTCATTTCAAGTCTCTATTTTTAATTTGTGCACTGTTTTACTCTCGCGTTCCTTTTATTAGCTTCTTGCGTGCATAGACGCAGATGAATCATGTCTTGCTATAATTAACCTCTTTATACCTTCGACATTTCCTTAACAAGTTCTACTGGCCCAAATGTGGATCTCATTCTTCCACAGAAGTAGTAAACAGCAGTTTCACTTCGTAACTCCCAAATTATCCTTGGTAAATAAAAAAAGTTTACTAATTCATTGGAGTTTGCCGCGACTTCGCACAACATACGTTAGATTCGAAAATATTCCTCCTAAATCACTATTCACTTTGAACTGAAGATCCAGTATTCACGCATGCCCAAACAGCTTCAAATGCCAAATGATAGCATGCATTTTTTGTATTGCAAAAAACTGATGAAAATGACAAAATCTGTCACCATACACTGGCCATGGCTAGTGCTTCCTACTTGATTATTTACAAAATGAAGGTTGAAGTCAAAATCGCAATGAAAATGCATGTTAATTTTTGCACAAGTTATAAATTTATTTGCTAGAAGCGTCGAGCAAATTAACACACATACCCAGGAGTTAGACAAAACGAGTTGGCAGACAACACGGGTGCTCATCTTTTCTGCCCTTCTCAGTGTACATATGTCACATTGTGCACCTCTTCAGCGAAGATGTTTCACCTGTTCCCAACAAAGGTTCCTACCCTGCGCTCGGGAACGTGAGTGTAGTAGAGAAGACGCTACTGTTTTGGAGAAATCGCGAAGCTGAATTCACACTTCATACATCAGCTCAGAAGGTTCGATTTTTCCAAATGAAATAAGTACACATAGATTGAAATTTTGCATCTTGTTAAACACACAGGTATGTACTTTCCTAATTTTGCTTCTTACTTAATCAAATTCAAACTGTATTAAAGCAGATTAGACTACTGCAGTTGTATAACTAAGTCATTAGGAACAGCACTGAAAGCCTCCGTTTCTGCAGTAAGCAAAACTAGAAGACACAATTTCCTATAGAGACACAGATATTGAGTATTAACGCATTGCAACCCGGAGATTTGCATGTGCTCAGCAATGTAAGTTTGAAGAGCTTCACATACTGTTACTCAGTACCTACTTTAGGTTCTGTACATGCAGTCGGAATGTAAGAAACAATAAGTGTAGCACTATATGTTGTATGCTGGGGTTTTATGTGCCAAAACCATGTTCTCATTATGAGGTACCATGTAATGAACTCCAGGTTAACCTGGACAACCTGGGGTTCTTGAACATGTAAAAGTTCAATCACAGACTGTGAATTGCAACACTTAGTATGGGCTGTGTGTTCTGCACAGTTAGTGTTGCATAGGTAAAAGCAAAACTATAGAGCGACATTTACCTCAGATTGTGTTGCTTGAGGCTTTGCACAAATGGCTGAGATTTTACTGTTTTATAATGTGGATTTCGCTCAGTAGTGTTTCATTCTGCTTTTTTCATTAGGTTGCAAACGAGTTTGAAGAGAAGTGGCACTTGCCTCATTGTATTGGAGCCATTGATGGCAAACACGTGGTCATTGAGTGCCCTGCCAAATCAGGAACCTTAAACAGGAACTACAAAAGTAGTTTCAGCAAGTCATTGCTTGCGATAAGTGATGCAAGTTACAGGTACGGATGATTTGCGTTGTTCAGCCATTAATTTAAGAAAGGAAGCGCAGTAGGGAAGTTAGAGCATAAATAGCCAAGCATGTGGTTAACATTGGTAATATTGTATTTGGTATATAGCAACCAAGTTAGGTTAGCCATGATGTGGACTCCTAGTTACCAAGTTACTCCTAGTGTACTAAGAATTACCAGATTCCAAGTGAATGGTAAGATAATAAGGAAGTGGGCTATTAGTGGTTCTTGATCTACACGACTTCGGACTTAAATCTTTAGTGTTTATATCCATTAACCATTTCATGCATCGGTTAGAAACAACACAAAAGTCAGATTACGCTACGTTAATCTCGTCGTCATTAGCTATTCCTTGAAAGAAAAGAGATGAATGTTAGAAGATAAAACTGATGGGAGGTTTGACCCATATATTCATTTGAACATATTGAAATATACCGAATGACAACACTTGTACATGCATTTTCTTCTAATATAAAATGTTTTGTGTACTTCCTTAGGTTCCTGTATGTCGAAATTGGGCACTTCGGCAGTGAGTCGGATGGTGGCGTGTTTGCACGCAGCAAGTTCCAGGAGTTGATTTTGGCAAATCAAATTGGAATTCCTGAGGACTCAGAGATTGGCAGCATTGGCAAGATGCCCTATTTTTTTGTTGGAGATGAGGCTTTCCCTCTGAAGACCTTCATGATGAGACCTTATTCTCGCAAAAGTAAGCTACAATAGTCTTTTTATGCCGTTTGTGCTGTGTGTTCTTGTAGTGGCACATTGCTTTTCTGTAATTTTTTTACATCAAGTTTATCTTGTACATTGTTACAGCCCTTCAACCACTGTTTGCCGACACATCTGATGCAAGTCAGACATTTGAAGTGAGACATCAGAGAAGAATTTTCAACTACAGACTTAGCCGAGCTCGAAGAGTGGTGGAGAATGCTTTTGGCATTATGGCACAAAGATGGCGAATTCTTCGACGGCCATTTAAAGCAAAGGACGATAATGTGAACAGAATTGTGTGTGCTTGTGTAGCGCTACACAATTTTTTACTTTATGAATCGCCTGGGTCTCGAGCTGTTTACTGTCCACCAGGAACTGCTGACTGCGAGGATTGGCAAGGGCAAGTGACTGAAGGCAGCTGGAGAGCTGAAGAAGGCAGCAGAGATGCTTTGTCTGCATTGCAGTCTACAGGCTTTAACTCAACCAGGTATTTCTAGTTTGACAAACGATCTCTTGCATCTGTGTTGCAGAGCGTTGTCTTTTTTTATGGATTTGTGCATAAGCATATCTCATACTGAAAAATAATGTGCGAGCTGAATAGCCCATTCGCTTAAAAAGCATTTCTGGCTGCAGGTGCAATTATTTTCTAGCAACAGCTGTTTTTATCTGTTATCTACTTGTAGTTCGAACCTACTTTGCTGGAAGACTATCTTTTAGCCAAAAGTATTGCGTTCTCCAAGACATTCATATTCTGACACATTAAAATAAAGGACTCGCAATAACAATTTATAAACAAATTCTGGCTTTGCAGTACAGCGTCTTGCACAAAGCAATCTGGAAACATATACATTGCTGATATAGTATACAAGCCATATTAGCTACTTTGTTCTGGCCCAGCATTCTAAACCTTGTGATTATCTCTGAGTATTTAAATGGCAGATTAAGCCCAAATATCACCTTTTATTTTAATGCTTGACAGAAAACGATGTACTGTATTATAAACATAGCGTAGTACATTTTCTGCACACACTTCTGTTGTCTAACTGTGCCACTTGCCCATTTACTTTTGTTTAGGCAAGCCTATGCTGTGAGGGACAAGCTTTGCCTGTACTTCATTTCTGATGATGGCAGGGTCCCCTGGCAAGACAGCATCATCGATACCACCAGATAGAAAGTAAGTCTTTATTTGCAATAAATCTTTCTTGTATACATGTGACCGTATTGCAAACAGTACTCTGATTAAAAACATAGTGCAGCTTAGAAAAGGCGCTTTCAAGGAAAAGCTGGATACAAACACTAGGCTGTGCAGCTCTGTGCACAGCATGACTAGCCCTTTTTTCCACGATCGTGAGTGTACAATTTATATCAAAAGGATAAAAAATGGGTACTAAATGTACCGCGCAGTTCTGAGCTTTTCAAACACTTACTTCACAACTTTAGATGAGCTTAACCATCACATCTACAGACTTGGTACACAAATCTTAAAATTGGCAGATTGTACTGTGCAGTTCTGTACACCACGCATCGAGATCAAAGAACAACAAACCCTTATTTTTACTGTCCTGGACAAGGCCTTAAATATCACTAGTATTTTCAATAAATACGTATCACAGGTAAAAACTTTGTACTGTATAGTTCTGTGCAGTGCAGGATGAGTTGAACACGCCATGCCCTTATCGTTATTTGCACAAGAGCTTAAGTATCACATATAGTAGTAGGGGAAAGAGACGGATACTAACTTTCTGCCATAGAGGACTTGTTCGAGGCACTATAGGCTCTGGGATACGACATGTTATCAGAAAAAAAAAGGAATGCGACTAAAACTGGCCACAGGGCTGCTAGGTAATGATTGTTGAGTATGAGTGTGGAATCTCAAAACAAGACAATGCCCAGAACTTAAATACCTGACATAGCTGGAAATATTCTGAAAATTACGATAATCAGTAATGTAAAATTTGAGCACAGCTCTATATGTATTTTCATTTCACAATATGTTGAGGCAAAGAATTTGAGATCCATGTTTGTATGTACAGTCACAGACCACTCAGCGCCTTTGCAGAGGAAGGGGCAGTATGGGAGCGCTGGCATAGGTAGCGACATGGGAGTCAACTGTGTAAGAAGTGGATGACAAACACGCAATGGCACTTAAATATCACAGATAAATATCAGAGAAAAAAACAGTGTATGTACATTATACCACGCAGCTATGTTTTCAGGACTATTTTTCGCTCCTCCGAGCCCTCACTTCCATTACTTTTTCTTGAATGGTGGCTTGGATGGAACACATACAGTCAAATTGGTCATCAGGTGGCAGTGACCGTAAAAATCCAGCAGCTGCCATGCAGAAATGGTAGACAGTGTCCCGGGTCTCCTCTTTTTGTCGGCGCTCTTTTCCAACTGCCTTCAGGTGGTCAAGGCATGCGGCAGCAACTGCCGCATTGGAGGGAACGCTGCCATCGGGGCTGCAAAGGAAAGGATGTCTCCACTACTGTTGACTATCACAAAACCAATTCCTACATTACCGCTGGGGATTTTTGGATGTCTTTGCCACTTTTCTTGGTCTTGGTACCCTGTAAGGGAAGAAGTTGGTGAGCTAATTTTGGCAATGTATACATAAATGGGTAGGGGCACCTAGTCCTACATACGTTTCAGTTGTGTCAAGCACCACTTCTGGCTCAATATCACTTTCTGCATTGTCAGGCTGCCTGAAAAAAAAAACTTGCTGTTTTTTAGGGAACTTTATACCATAATGACATTTACCATTCCGTTGTCTTGCTTGCAGGTTGTGTGTCTGTATGCGGTGCACTTTCTAAACTTTCTGGCACCACCATCTCTTCGAAGTCGTCTGTATCTCCTGTTGCTGGTACATCTTCAATATCGTGACTGGCTGCTGCTGGGCCTTCAGCTACGATCATTCTGCATAAATAACAACTAAACCAATTGCAGCTGGTGCTTACTGATATCAATGTGCAATTTAACAATGTGTGGTGCTTAAACAGTGACTAATAAAATACATTCTCAGAACTTGCTCATTACCGTCCCTACCATTGAATTATTATGCACACTCTAAGAATCGGAGATGGCAATTTATGCACAAGCCACTGAATCTTTTGCTTAGGCAAAGTACCGTGAGGATTTGAAACATTTTAATGTTCACAACACATGTAGCTTTAACTTATGCATTCCTAGATTACCCACTGTTTCAAATTGGTAGTTTAATGTAGTACTTCGCGATAGACATATGGATCCTAGCTATTTGGCCTGTGCAATTGCCCTTCTTCCAATCAGGCCCACTAATGATCAGAAAAAAGTCATACCTACAAAATACTGCCACATTAACGATGTGTCCTTCTGGTTGACGCTGAAGTTGTCACCAACTATGGGCCAGCCTAGCAGCGAGCGTTGTCATGCAGTTTCAAGAATATGTGAATTAGCATGCGCTACAGACTGTAGAGATGTTACAAATATGCATGTCAAGTCATTCACTTACCCATCAAAGGAGCCAAATTCGAGGTTGCTGCACAAGCTAGAAAAGTAAAATATGAAATAAGGCACCGAAGAACAGTTAAACCAGATACCCTTGCAGTTCCTGCTCGCAGAAGCAGCAAGTAAAAAATGCAGCAGAGGTGAATATTATGAACAACGTCATGCTTGCCAAGTATACCAGAAAGGTAACATAAAGCCACTAACAGCCCTTCAAATAAATAAAATCAAATGACGCTGCATGGTAACTTATCTTACTCTCAACAACCCAGCTGACCATGCAAACACAACTTCCAAGGCAAGTTTGTGACTACACAGACAGGACTTACATTGGCTCCTGATAAACAGCTTCCATTATGCCCGTCATTGCTTCGAAGTGCTTCCACTTCACGAGGGGCACGTCATGGGCACCAGCGCCACTTTTCATCGAATCCTTGATCTGATTTTTTGTTTTTGTGAAGGTGTCCTTGAGGTTCTTAAACTTCTTCTGGCATAATGCACCTGCGCAACAGTTGCAATTTTAAATGACGGGCCACCAGCAAATGTGAACCACCTACACATGCTGTGATCAAGGCAAGACTTTTTGCCGTGCAAAGGGTAGTGGCAAAAGAGAGAACTGTTTGCGAATGCATAGCCGTATTCTTTAGGACCACATGCTGTCACCTGAGCAGCTGTTATAAAACACAATGGCTGAATTTGCATGTACAAAGTTGAATTTGGCTGGAGTGCCATTTGCTTAACAAAAAAAAAAAAAAAAAAAGAAAACGGCATATAGTGTCACCTTTGTTCGGTTGCGCTCGCGACACAGGCTGAGCGTGCGTGCAACATGCACCTCATTTATTCATTCGAAATTTTTGCATATAGCAACTGCCCAAGTTCAGCATGCCTACATTCGATGTTTTGGATTTACTTGCCAGGATTCTTGGCTTGCGGTGCGGCGACATAAACAGCGATATACCCATTCGACCCTATGTGTTACAGTCCACACGGTGCTAGGAGCTGTAGACACGGTTTCTGCATGCGTTGCTTCAGCTTTTGGCGCAAAATAAACCAGTAAGTATTACAATGGCAAGTAAAGGAAATGAGACGAAAGCACGGCGCGCACTTGCTCCTAACAGCGGCGCTGATCAAGCATTCTCGGCATAAGTTACTTCCGAAACTATACCCACAAAGCACCACCAGCGTAGCGAGAGAAAATGTGCGAGTACTTACTGCTTACTCCCAGCTCTTCGGCTATCTTGGCCCAAATATCATTCTTGTGGTGCGTGTCTTTGTACAGATGGTGGGTCTTGTCATAGAGCACGGGGTGGCTTTTGACGGCGTCGATGAGCATAGCAGCCGACACTTTCGGTGCCATGTTTACGACCGCAAGTTCTCGACCGGATGTTTACACGCGATTGCAGCTTCCGGTAAAGCGGAACGTCTTTCCGCTTCGCCTGGGCGAAAAAATCGGTCCGAGACCGATTTTTTCGCCGCCTGGTTTTCCGCCCGTTTCTCCGCCTAGGCGGGCGGATTTTGTCAAGTTTTTTCCGCTTCCGCCTGCTCTGAGACCAAGTGTGAACGCAGCCTTAGTCTTTATTCTATGTGTAGCCGTTTGACCTGTTCTCACCTGTTCTATGCGCAGTAATCAGTCGATGAGCGCGTGCGCCCGTTTTTATCAGTGCTGTTTGCTGGTTCGGCCTGTTGTGACGGGTTTGGGAAAGTTGCCATAGGTCATGCTTGCGACCTACCTTTCTTCTCGTGCCTTTTCTTCGTCGTCCATCGCCCGGACAGCAATTAAGCATGTTGTCATCGTCGGAGGCGGGTCCATGGGAGCCGGGATCGCGCAGGCATGTATAATAGCTGCTTGTTCTTACATTAACCCAACGAAGGTCATCGCGAATCACAATTTACACCTTGTGCGCACTTTGCGAACAGTATAGTGTGCAATGATTTGTGTCTTGTATTGCCCTAGGTCGCCTCCCAAACGGGCCACCAGGTTGTCCTTGTCGACGTATCGAACGAAGTCCTCGACAAGTCCAAGGTCCGCATCGAGGAAAGTGTGAAGCGGGTTGCGAAGAAGAAGTTCGCTGATGACAAGAAGGTGTGTGTGTTCTTTTAGAGAGGTGTGCACTGAAGTTTTGGTGTGGTTCTCGACAGTTAGGCAGTGCAAGTTACGGAAGGTTTTCATTTTCTAAAGAGCTATTTGATAAAAATGTCTGCGACTTCTGGCCTTGATTTTTGAGACAATAGTAGGCATTTGTTTTGATGCGAGAAAACAAATTTGGTGGTAAAATTAATATTTTTATAGGCTGTACTGTTGATTAGCACCATAGCACCGTTATGAATTTTCAGACAACGAAAATTTTACACTTTTTACAATAGACATGATGATCACGATACAATTGTGACAGCCGTTTTCCGAAAGCTAAAGACAAACGCCGCAGCAGAAAACTCTCAGAAGCTTTCTTTCTGCTTGCGCCAATGTCCTAAAGCACATGTAAAGCAAACCCCCTTATGTAATACCCTTTCGAGGTCCTTTAGGAGTATTGTGAAATACAATTAAATAAGGAAGTGCATTAAGCCCTCGGACTCAAATATTGAAGCTATAATTTAGGTCAAGGGGGATATCGTTGCACTTCTAAGAAACTTCTATGTACATATTTGCATATTCCCATTTTAAATGTAATTAGTCCCATGATTAGTCGCCAAGCAAGCTGTTTGTCTTAGCGGCTTGAGTCCATATGCTCTCATGCATCATTCGATTCACTAGGTTCCCGCTCACGTAGGGTCAGTCAAGGGTGCTCCCCCGAATCTCAATGAGTGCTCACGAGGTTGCGCGTCACTTCACCGACTGTGCTTCTTCTAAAAGGAGCGCCGACTTCCTTTCCTCCCTACGGCCACAGGGACGCTCCCGCTACTCAGAACGAAGTTATTAAATTCTTCTACATGTCTAGAAGGGCCTTTCCACCCCCTCACCCTAAGTTGAATAGGGTACAAGCCATTTCACTTAGACTTCTACAGACCAGCACATATCCCTGTTTGTCCGTTCTCCACGAGGCTTACCTCGACGTTAATCGCGACGATGCCTACTGGTCCTGCGGGCATACCTCCACTCTGGCACACATGCTCTGGGAGTGCGGGTTGACATACCCCAAGTTCATCAAGGAGGAGTGGGACTCGCTTCTGCATAGCCCTGCTCTAGACAAGCAAATCCTGGCTGTCCGGCATGCCCGCGACCAGGCCAGTGAGCTAGACCTGCCGGTCCAGACGTGGGACTAGCCGGGTGCGCGATGAGTTCGCGTCCTCGCCGGACCTGCAATAAAGTTTCTTCATTCACTCACTCATTAGTCACATGATGAAAGGCTCGCAAAAGTTGTTGTTTTTGATACAGAAACTGACAAAAAAAAAAGAACACAATCATTACTGCTCACTGGAAGTGAAACATGACCCGGAATGTGCAGCTGCTTGGCATGACCTCCTAAGATTAGCCTCTGTTTGCGGCTGCCCCCGGCATGATAAAGAATCTCAGAGGCACTGTGTTGAGGCTTGCTTCATATCTGCTAACCACTAGGTGCACATGTCATCTGATTAGATGCTGTTAAAAGGCTGCTAATAGTGTATACTGTTCATTTATTACCAATTTAGTGAAAGTGAAACTTTGTTGCCTTTAAGTTGCAGTGGTGTCCATTGCTATCAGAAGTTGCGTGACATCACTGTTATTGTATACACACCTGGCAGAGGAGCTTCACAGAGCACGTAGTTCTGCTTATAACAGGATATATAACGGCACGTCTAATGGACTGTGAAAGATTGTTTTCTGCTGTGCGTTTGTCAGTGTGATGACCACTTACACTTGTGATAACAGTGATAACGGTGGCACAGCTTTGTCAGAGCTAATGATGAAGGGTGAAAGGAATAAAAAAATTGAATGGATTGTTATAAATTGTGGTCCTTTGGCTGCACATGTGCCGCAAATTATTGTGGACGCAGTCAGACGGCACAGCATGTACCGCATGTACCTTCGTACCACAAGTGCCTTCGACCAAGAAACCATATTGTTTCCTAATTTTTGTAGGAAACTTTATGCAAGGCACAGTGTCTTGCGTGCACCAATGCCCAGAAAAGAAAACAGGTCGCCAGAGTGCATGAGCTGGTGGTGTTGGCAGAGTACAGTGCAGCAGTGGCAGAGTGCATGTGTAAGCTGCTCAACTGTTTTGGTGCGTTGCCAGGTATTGCTTGTGAATCGGCAGTTTTCAACAACCGATTCAGGTGCGTGTCGCTCTTTGTAGTGCGTCTGAATCGGAAGTTAACTGCATAAGTTAACATTAACTAACACAAACATACATTTGTGTAAAGTGCATGTAGAGCCGCACACTACATGCCCTTAAAAAAAATATCAAAGACCTCGAAAACAAATGGTATAATCCTAAATATGCAACCTCACATGTCATAAGGAAGTTCTCGTTTGATTTGGTGATAACCTGATGTACATTTAACACATATTCGTATGTTTGCATTATCAAATATTTGTAATCATCATCAGCCAATTTTTATGTCCACTGCAGGAGAAAGGCCTTCCCCTATGATTTACAATTACCCTTTCTTGCCCTAGGTCATTCCAACTTGCGCCTGAAAATTTCCTAATTTCATCACCCCCACCTAGTTTTCTGCCGTCCTCGACTGTGCTTCCCTTCACTTGGCACCCATTCTGTAGCTCTAATGGTCCACCACTTATCTACCCTATGCATTACATGGCCTGCCCAGCTCTTTTCCCTCTTAATGTCAGCTAGAATATAGGCTATCCCCGTTTGCTCTCTGATCCACACCGCTCTCTTCCTCTCTCTTAACGTTACCCCTAACAGTTTTTGTACTATTGCTCTTTGCGCAGTCTATAACTTGTTCTCGAGCTTCTTTGTTAACCTCCAAGTTTCTGCCTCATATGTTAGCACCACTAGAATGCAATGATTGTACACTTTTCAGTGACAATGGTAAGCTTCCAGCCAAGATTTGGTAATGCCTGCCATATGGACTCCAACTGATTTTTATTCTTCTGTATATTTCCTTCTCATGATCGGGGTTCCCTGTGAGTAATTGAACTAGATAAAGTCTTTGTACACCAGCATACCTACGGACTTGGCAGTCGAAGCAGGTGTCTCAGCCCTTGAAACGGATGTAAGTTTGCCTGAGCGTACTCCTATTGACGTTCAGGATTTGAGGCAGCTGCTGAGGTTTTGCCTCGAAAACACATATTTCACATTCGAGGGCTCCTTTTAAAGGCAGGTACATGGGACAGCAATGGGTGTTGCCGTATCAATTATGCCAGCAAACCTTATGATGGAATGGCTTGAACAATGCGCACTCAGTTTATTCAGCCCTGTGTCCAAAACCTTTCTACGATATGTAGACGATTGCTTCAGCATAGTCAAGAAGGAGGCATTGACAGCTTTCACAGGACACTTGAATGGCATGAATGAGGCAGTCAAGTTTACTGTAGAGGAGCAGCAGCACGGCCAGCCTTCCTTTCTTCGACATCCTCGTCAAGCGCGAAGGAAATAGCTTGTCCTTCAGCGTGTAAAAAAAGAGTACCCACACAGGTCGATATTTGCTTTTAATTCTGCAAGCCCAGTCTCCCATAGGAAGTCTGTAGTCACCTCGCTTGTGAATTGCGCTAACAGGATCTGCAAAAAACCAGAAGACATCGCTGCTCACATACAGCATGTGGATCGGGATCTCTCTGAAAGCGGCTACCCTGACTCGTTTGTGTGTTCTGTGGAACATCAGCTAGCACTTCCTGCACGCACCAGCAGCGCCCATCCCAAGAGTCATGCTCCTGTGCCATATGTTCCTGGGATCAGCGAGCACTTGGCACGGGTTCTAAGCCCCTACAGTGTACAAGTAGCGCATGTGTGAACAAAAATGTTAAGACACTCCCTCATAAACATTAAAGGCAAGCTACCTAAAGAGCAATTCCCAGGCATTTTCTACCGAATCCCATGTGCAGAGTGTGATCAAAGTTACCTTAGCAAGACAAGTAATTTTCAGCAAAGACTGAAGCAGCACATGTACGACATAAAAAAGAAAAATGTATCTTTGAATGTCTCGCCGAACACTCAGAAACTATTCGCCATGAAATACACTGGGACAACGAAAAAATAATGGAAAAAGAAACGAACTGGGTTTCTTGGGCTTTTCCTTGAATCCCTGACAACCCAGACCACGAAGCAAACACTTAATCGCAATGATGGCAACTTTGCCCACGTGTGCGCACTTTGCCTACATCACATCTTAAAGCCTACATAACTGGACCATTTCTGCCCTCAACTTCATTACGAACAAGGCTCCCATGCGGGAACCGAAACATCTTTCCTTTTATAAGCTTTCGTGGTCGGTGCCCGCTTTTAACTGTTGTCATTGTTACATTACATGGACATGCATAAATTACTTCATTTGTGTGTGTTACTTATGGCACCTTTCTTGTGAAGAGATTATTAATGTGTAAAATATGTTGTTTTACATTATTTTTTGTAATTCCAGGCAAGGGAAGAGTTTGTGCAGATGACACTGTCTAATATAGTGTTGAGCACCTCTGCAGAAGAAGCTGTCAAGAACACTGACCTTGTTGTGGAGGCCATAATTGAAAACATTGATGTCAAAAAGAAGCTCTTTGCAGCACTTGACAAAACAGCAGGCCCGTAAGTGCTACTCCGACAAAATACATATATAGTGAAGTACCACTAAATTGAGTACCACTTAAACAAACTTGTCACTTGAATGAGCAACTACAAAGTTCTTGTGCCTATTGGCAAGCCCATGCATTCAGGTTTAACTCGAATGAACGGTCACTTGTGAAAACTGAGTTTTTAAAAAGGTCCATTGAAGATAATTACTAGGGAAGCTTTACCATGCTTGATCATAGGTCTCCATTGTGAAATAACCCACATGGTACCTTTATCAACACTTGCCTAATAATAATAGACAATTTGTACACTATGGGCCAGTCTTCTAGCTGCATTTGCGTAGCAAGATTGAAAAGCATTTAGATTGTGTAAAAATAATTTATAGCACCATTTGGTAGTCAGTTTTTTTGTAAATATTATGACTATGATACTCTAATCCACTCGAGACATTTGGAAATGTTACTGATGCTGTTGGGGGGGAGGGGGGTATCTCGCAATAGAGATTGCATACTGATTAAAAATGTGGCAAACCATTTTTGTGTTTGTTTCCTCTCGCCCTCTTAAGGTCTACCATATTTACGAGCAACACCTCATCACTGCCCATAGCAGAGATTGCTAGTGGCACATCACGAAAAGATCGTTTTGGTGGCCTTCATTTCTTCAATCCTGTGCCAGTGATGAAACTTCTAGAGGTTGGTTGTATGCTTCAGCTCAGCATGTGGATGTTACGCTTTCACTCCTTATTTGCAGCTGTTTTAGCATTTCTCAGCAGCATAAAAAATATTTAGGTGTAGTAGTAGTTGTAGTGTTATCCATGTTGCTTAAACAAGCACACAGTTGCAGGTTTGTAGTGTACAGCACTTATTTTTCTGCCAATATTTTACTTGCTATTCTGAAAAGTTAAAAAATCAATACTACCTCAAGTGATCTGAGCATTGGAACATATCGCAGTTTGTTAGAAGCACATAAGCTATGGTAGCTTATTCCAAATGTTGCTTTGATAAATGACAAAAAAATCCAGGTGGAGAAGCTGCATATTGCAGTGCTTTCTTTTCTTTTTCTTTTTTCCTGTGTTCCCATGAAATGTTTTCAAAACACAAGAGAGAGGGAAAAACATCATTCTGTAGAAGGCTGAGGTACATCACTTGGCTATTTTTACACATAAATGGTCAAGCAATTGAGCCGTTTTACATATCTTGGCACTACTTTCTGCATATTACCCTCAAAAGATGCACATGCCAGCTCCCAGACTACTACTATTTCATATAATGGAAATAGGAAAGTCTCACAGCTTTCATCCTTCTAAGCTGTAGGATGGGTAGTTAAAGAACCACAGACATGACATCTTCAGCTTGTCATTTTCTTGCATTACGAGGAGCATTTATAAAATTCTTTTTATTGGTACCATGAATTTGGAGCAGACATACATGACAGGCATCAAAATGAGCACATATGTCTCTAATTTTAGCAGGATAGAAATATTGTTCTATATAGTACCACAGAACACCCCTAGATACGAGATACGAACACCCCTCGTATTAAAACAAAAATGGCAGTGTCCATTGCTAAAGTAGGTTGAAGCACGAGCAATGAAACGCTTTCAGCATTTTAAGTTACCCATTGCCAAGGAGAATCATGCCAAGTTTGTGGCACTGTATGGTTTCAATGCCCCAACCTGTGACACCATTGTGAAATGGCTTGGGTGATTACAGTGTGGCCAAACAAGCTACAAAGATGAACGGAGGGGCCTACCATCACTTGATAGTGAACCATAAATTGATGCGCAAGTGAAGGCTTTAGTGCTTTCTGATTGGTAGGTTAATGCTGAATAGATAGTGTTGCAGGCTTACATCAGATAGGGCTCAGATTAAGCTTCCACCCAATTCTCATCACCTAACTCTTTCCTTACCCATAAAAATCTGTTCATTTTCTATGCTTTTATGCTTGAATGTTTTATTTCAAGACTTAGTAGTCGCAGTGTATACAGTGATACATAAATTGCAGCCTAATTACTGGTGCTTTGAATGTAAGTCAAGCAGGAATAATTGCTCAGAGAGTTTTCGAGAATTGTTATGTGGAACAACAAAGAAGGACCTCAAGAAACACGAATGAAAGTAATAATTTGCTATTTTTAGTATAACGATCACAACACAAGTGCTCATGTTGTGATACTCTTGTCTTCTCCCTTGTCTAGTTGGCACTGCTGCTTGTCAAATATGACCTCCACCAACTCGCACAAGTTTCCCTACTACAGCTTTTCTGTGCAAGCAGGCTGGTCTAGTTGTGCATTGTACAGTACCTGTACAGTAATTTGCAGTGTTGCTCAATATTGTACAGTAATGAGTAAGGGCATTTGCACAGGTGATGTCCAAAAGTAAGAGATTAGACTGCTATTCAAGTTTTAAGTCGAAGGTCAGCCTGAAATTGGCGCTTTTGTGTGAGTGAAAACCCCATACGCAGGGATGGATCGCTTTTAATAATTTGTACATACACTGTCGAAACATTTATGGCTAAAAGCAACCCAAAGTTGCACTTGATATTAGTCGGGCACAATTATCAAAATAACATGCACTAATGAGCATCTACCGTTGTTTGAGACATCATTGAAACAGCCTAGATATCGGATCAGAAAATTAGACAACCTGACAGAACCTTCTGTGTCTTCACTGCTGCTGTAATTTAAAAATGATGTTGCCAAGTCGACCAAAGCACGTATTTTGAATCATTTGATTGAGGAAGTGTCGGGAGCACTGGAGGCTAGTTTCGATGATACCCCAAGCTGAAGTTTAATTTTTCCAGACTGCCCAATCTGCCAAAAATTCTCAAATCTCACCAATAGGTAAAGTTCAGCTATCATTTCATATGGTGCATGGCTTTGCTAGTAGAATAATTCCAACAGAAATGTTTAACAATGTGTCGAGAAACTGGATCAACTTGATCAACTTCTTTGGGCCTGGTAAAGAAAGAGTTAATCTGTCTCTTTATGGGAATAACACGAACTTATGAGCACCCCTCATGAATGAAGCTCTAAACCTTTTAAATCTTAGAAAAAATACTGACAATTGACAGAGCACCCTAAATAATTTGTTGAATACTAGTTGAAAGCAAGAACAAAGATTAGAACATTTTTTGTGGCAGGCAAGCTCCCAAATTTCCTACTCATCTGTTCTCTTATAGTTTTATTTATTTCGGTTAACCTTTTCCTTATTTGTTTAGTCATTAGGAGTAATAGGCTGTTGCAGCTACATTGTGGGGTTGTGCTAATGGTAACTGATTTTATTATCTTCCTTTTTCTTTTGTTCTTTATTTAAAATGAAAGGGCTTCTGACATAGCCTGCTTGTTTGCCTGCTGTTAACACAGGTCATTATTTTAAGGAGCACAGTATTACAAAGTGCTTGTATTACTGCATCGTAGTCTTCGTGACGGGATAGCAAGAAGCTGGTTACAGAACAAGCCTGATTATATCCATCTGTGCTGGGCTTGTAAAAGTTGTTTCTTTGACTATGGGTTTAACTATGCAGGTTGTGCGAATCTCTGAGACAAGTGAAGACACATTCCAGAAAATGCAAGCATGGGGCAAGGCTCTCGGCAAGACAACTGTTGTGTGCAAGGTGAAAACAAGCTTCTGTAGCCAGATAAGGCTTAGCTTTGTTACGCTACACGTGAAAGATGCGAGGGAAACAAAGAATTCCGGACAGTGTAGTATCCAGGGGAATAATAATCTTTAGCAGGTCTCCTTTTAAGCTTCTTATAGCAGCATATGCTACCTATAGCCCTTGTCTTTGGCCGATTGTGAACTCTACCTGGATATCCCAAAATGGGTTGTAGGCTGTCAGCAGATGAAAGGCATACTCTCTGGTATTATGTCATTCGTGCAGCAAATAAGGGAAACCTCTAATCAATTGGAGAAGCTCACCAAGAGTGTCGGCTTTGTGGTTATTTGTGCCATCAACTAAAATATTTGAGCAGGTTAATCGTGCCAGCCTTTGAGTAATGAAAACACTTAATTGGTTCTGGCTTTTTTATATAATCCAGGAACTAGCACTGTTGCAGCTCTAATTACCCAGTATGTGTCCTCCAGAGTGAGATAACTATTCTATCTTGCATATGCAGGTCAAAGCAATTTCTTTGTAATGCAGATAGTGAGAAATTCAGTATGTGTAGGATATACATGCAAGTTCTGAGCAACCGTTCTATTAAATTCTATTAAATAGGAGTTTTTTAGCTGTTGCAAACAGCATGTTCATCCTTATTGGTAGCTGCAAAAGGTTACTTTTTAGCATTAAAGAATTTGGTCATTGCAGTGTCAGTATTTAACTGTCTTAACACCCGAGTGTAAATAAGTTTGTGTGTATAGATGCTCATTTCTACTGAATTCTTCTGTGATCAATGTGAATATGAATGCCTATGGGGAGTCTCTTAATGTATTTGAGCATCATCTTGAACAATAATGAGCTCAGATGGACTTCAGTGCAAAAGTTCCTTTAAGCCCTCCTGTCACTTACCTATTAGAATGCTCTGATTGAAAAAGGTTTTAGCAAGGAATGTGTTAATGTCACATCTCTCTATGTTGGACAGTCTGATGGAGAGCAGCAATAACACTTTCACCTTTCCAAAGGTGCATTACATAAATATATGGTCTTTTTCAGTGCATCCATGTGCACTATGCATACACAGAAAAATTTGAGATAATTTGAGCATTTGTACTAAATTGTATATTCATCAATCAATCAGTCCTTTATGTGAAGTGGTGAAGTTTATGTGAAGCCCACATAAGCCCCGATAAAGCACCATTTGCCGCTTCGAATAGCAGCTTTTCCTGCTACAAAATCCACTGCAAAAAGCCATATTCCACTTGCACCACTCTTAAATCATTAATACATTAATGAGAAAATTTATTGATCAATCTCCCCACCCTTCACACTTGTGGTGTCAATGCGACGCAGGAATGGCAAAATTCTACAGGAGGGCTCATGAGTGCTTTACAAAAGCTTGAGAGAGGCTTAGCAAATCAAAAATGCACTGTCACTTTGTCTTTTGTTGTATACGGTAAAACCTCGTTAAAGGGACCCTGAAACGATTTTGACGATTTTGTACAAAAGTACCGAGTCGTTAGAGTGGGTCCTTCTGATCATTAATTGATGCATCTAAGTGCACCTTGTAAAGCATGTAATTTATTATAAGGTTTTAAAAACTTATATCGCTGCAGATCGCAGCACACCGCTCGGCTGCATTTTCAGCCACCCCTAACCATTCGGCTTAAATTACCCTAGTGACGCTAGTAGGGCGGGTTATCCTACTGGCTGCCCAGGGCACGTCATCAATAATTTTTGAAACTTTATGGTGAACAAATGATGTAATAGTTGGAATGTTAGTTAATTTGTTTCTATAAAAATAAAGGTAACAGAGAATGCACAAGAACAATTTTCGCTACGCTTAAGCACTTCCGGCACGCAGCAAGTGTCGTCTGCTTGTGTTACAAGGTGCACCGTTTTGACGACAGGTCCGCAGTCAGTGTCTGTCTCAGTCTTTTCGCGAGCACCATGATTCGCCTTTGTTGCTTTCTGGGCTGCAAACGCAGCAACTGGCAATATGTCAAGCTGCGACATCGTGTCCCTGTGCAAGGCAGCAGACAAGCGGAGTGGCTGCAGCGCATCATACTGTCGCTATCCGATTGGCGCCAGGATTTGAGTGTTTGCGGCCGTCACTTTACACTGGAGGATTACTACCCCAATAGCGTTTTGCAAGTCTGGTGTTTGGGTAAATGCAAGCGCAAGGGGACAGGGCCTGGCCGTCTGACTGTGCCATTTCACAGGATGAGCAGAAGCGCAAACGTCTGCACGGTGCAGCCACCTGGTGATACAGAGCTCATCCAAACACAGTAGCAGTAACAAAGTGTATTCTTCTTTGCTGCTGGTATAAATTTTTCGCAGGAGCGTAATTGTTAACACATTGTTTTTGTATATGCTTAAAATGTTTTACACTTGGTTAGAGCAATATTAGCTCTTTGTTTGGCTGGTTAAACTCTGCACCAACAGGTAGCTGGATCGTGCAGACTCATCAGGCTGCTCATGTATGCCTACGCTAAAGTTCCTTCATCAGCTTGAGTTTATGCCTCCACCCATCCGTCGAAACGCCCAGCTCGCCTGTGGTTACCAGAATACCAGACATGTTCGGCGCTGCGACAGAATGGTCGCAACGCACGCTGCTTCGATAGCTCTTGCTTATGGTCGACTGCCAAGCAGCTGGCGAAGATGTTGGAGAGGCTTCGCGCACTCACTCCTAGAGAAACCGAAGTAGACAACAATGACGTGCCATCATGATGCAGAGCCAGTGAAGGCGGAGCTTAGCCCCGATCATTTGGCGAACGAGTTGAGGAGAAAATGCATGAATATGGAGGAAGGTAACTTGTAATCGTCCATAGCTCTCTTAAGATACGACGCTTCGCACAAGTCGTGGTGCCAATGATAAACTTTAGCTGTACCCTACGCATCTACAAAATTTGTCTGAACCGTTTCAGGAGCCCTTTAATTATGCCCCCGTTAATTATTAAAATTGGATAACTCGGACTCGTCCTCTGGTCCCGCCAGGCATATGTATTATTTAATGCAATCAAGCTCTCATTAATTCGAACAACTCTCATAGCTCGGCAAGTGCCGCAAAGGTGCAACTCAAAAGAGCAAAAATGGCTTTAGCGTCCAACCGAAGCAAAGCGGCTGGGTCTGCATCGCTATAGTCATCAGCGGAAATCACACGTGAAGGAGAGCAATGCCAGAATGCTTCGTGCTTGTGTGTGTGTTTAAAGCCTTTATTATTGTGTTTACCGCTGCACATAACACAGCATTAGCTGCTTGCCTTCATAACTGTGTAGTCGCTATCTATGATCGCGTCGTTAGCCGCCACAGTTTCATCCACAGCGGTTGCAGCAAACAGTAGTTTCATTTTGAATCAGTGTGCGTGCCGGCTGTGTGCCTTCAGAACAGCAAGGCCGCCGTCTACGATCACGTCGATAGCGGCTGCATTTTTTTTTTTTTTCAGCAAGCAGTAGTTTTTTTTACTCGGTGCGCGCATTGACCGCATGTCTTTAAAACTGCGTAGACCCGGCCATCCATGATCTTGTCGCTAGTGGTCATGGTTTCGTCCGCAGCGGTTGCACCTAACAGTTGTTTTGTTTTGACTTGGTGCAAAGCTGTCAAAAATGGAGAACATCGGCTACATCGTGATGGACGGACAATCTGTTGGCGACCAGCTGACTGGCAAAAAAAATAATCGGGATGTGCGTGTCGTAGTGAAAAGTGCGTCTCTGATGAGGGCGCGCGCCGCAGCTATGCTGCGAAGGAAGTCGCATGACTTTTCCTGCTGAGAGAGCCAATCAGTCACCAGATGACGAGAATTGCAGCTTCTATACTGCTTTTGTGCAACATAGAAAGAGGATTTGCTCATTCACTCAGCAAATGAAAGCTTGTTTATGTAGTAAGCATTTGTTTTATTGTTTTCTTGATACCCTCACTAATTCTACATTCGGTTAATTCAGACATTTTTTTTCCATCCTGTGAAATCCGAATATAACGAGGTCTTACTGTATTCACTTTTACAGGACACTCCGGGATTTATTGTTAATAGGCTACTGGTTCCAAGTCTTATGGAGGCAGTACGGATGCTGGAGCGAGGTATGCAAACTGCATTTTGCAGTTCATGTCATCTGAAAGACAACTGTTTCCATTCCCCATGCTTTATGTATAAGTACTGCATATATGTGTTGCTAGCAAGCATGAGTACTGGTTGTGTTCAGATAAGGAGTCGCAGAGTGTCCCAACAGTTCCTTGTTTTCAACAAAATTTTTGTATTACAGAAAAGATCACACCATACACTGGAACCAAGCTTGTTATTCCAGTGCATATGGTCTTTGCTTCAATATGAAAGACGTGCAAACAAGGGGGAAAGCCCAGCTTATGATATTGCATGGCATTCCAACTTTGAAATAATTTTTGAACGGAAGGTTATTTCTGCCTTTGTACATTTTATACCATTAATAAATATTTCTGTTTATTGCACAGAGTGACAACACAAGGAAAAAATGGGAAATTAGCATTTTTATAGAAAGCCTATGAATGGGCCATTTTTGTTAATTGTAATATACTACCCCAACTATTTTTATTTGCGATTCTTTCTGTGCATACTTTACTGCTATTCATAAGCACATATTCTTAGAAATGTTTTTTTTTTTAATGTCTGAAACATGTGACAGGCTTCTTCTGCAAAAGCTTGTAATCTAAGTGTTCAATTTTTTTCTTCTTCTTTGTTCTGCATTTTATTGCATCCCTGCACTCTTATTCTCTTCAGACTTGTAGACCACTCAGGAACATGATTGCTTTTCAAGTCAGTTGAAAAACCAGTTAAATGCTGAAGGCAGTATCTCCATGTAAGTGTAGAAAGTAACCATCTTCTTATGATAAAACCTTCTTTATTGGCCTACACACAAAGGTGAAGATGGAGCGCCATGTGGTAGGTTGGCATATTAATGCTGCATCCTGAATGCTCGTGTTGACTCACAGTATTCAGAGTGCACTTAACGGGTGCTTTTCGTTGTCTGTGTTGACACAAACATCAAAACCAAATTGGTGGGAATTTCCACAAAAACTGATGGCAATAATGTGCTTAAACTACTTTAATGCAGTGTCATATGCATCTGCCTTTATATCCGGGATGAATAAGTTACTTAACCGCTTCAGAGTTAATATTAAAAAGTGTTAAGAGCAATGTATTGATTAAAGTACCTAGGAACTCGGGAGTGTAATGAATTGGTTTGTGTATTATGTTAACAACTGAGATGTTGCCTTGGGGGCAGAAATAAACAACCAGACACTTTATATTAAAAGCAACAAACTGTGCTGATGCTTGAACAGTAGAAACAAAGAGCATGCAACAATCTATACGGGCTTAAATCATTTGGGCTCAATGCCATCATGATTAATTCAATGTGCCAATTACAAGGTCAGAATCATCATTTTCAATGAACCATTGTAAGAAAAGAGTTCACCATGTGTAAGTTTCTTGTGTAAAATATTCAAGCAAAGGATGGTCGTGGATGGTCATGGATGGTCGACTCCTACAGCTATCTGCTTGTTGAAACACGGCCCACTTCTCACAGTGGAAGAGATGCCACAAGTTATTGTCATGAGGATCCACATTCTGGGTGGAGGCCTCTGCTAGCCCAGGTCCAGGCGACCGTCAAGCCTGTTCCTCCGCTCCCCAACCACCTTCCTCTCACGGATCCTGCCATGTCGTCATCGGGAGAGGACAGGCCATTGGGAAGAGCAGAGCCCGCTAGAGCAGAGCCCGCTTGCTAGAGGCCTCATGAGCTTGGGTCCAAGCACCTGACCAGCTCCCACCTCTGCACTCTTAGCTGCCTTCCCCTTCTCAAACTGACCCGTGGACTTTGATTTGAAAATTTTTGTTTTCATTGTGATGCTCGGCACATGCTCTCACAGCAAACCCATGCAGCATGTCGTCATCTTCTTGGCACACTAAATCGTGTGGCGCTCCGATCTCGCAGATGTTGCACATCATGACAACAAGCCCCCTTCAGTGGCCTACCAACTATTTCTCAAGTGGAGAGGCAAACTGCAAACCATTTGACCTCCTCCTCCTCCTCTTGCCCACACGCACGCACACACACACAGGGTGTTTCAGCGAACACTTCCAAATTTCTTAAAGGTTGCCTGTGGCAGATAGCTCGATTCTAGTTGATGAGCCAGTTTACTGAAAGCGACGGACACTACTTGCACAAAAAATTGAAATGCAAAATTGACTAATTAACATGAATTAACTAACTTTTTAGCTAATTATCTTATGACCCCATATTGCAATTCATAAATTCTAGCAGTGGGCTTCGCAAGGCGGATCCACTTGGAACAAATTCCCAGCACGACACCAGTTTCGAGATATAAATTCCCGACCTTTGCGGAGAAATGCATTGCCGTTCCTGTTACTTGTCTGCATCAGTGCATGAAATTACGTTTTGTTTACAAATTAACTGGAACGCCAATGCATTTCTCCGCAAAGTTCGGGAATTTATCTCGAAATTGGTTCATCTTGAAAATTTGTTCCACGTGGAGTTCACAATTCCTTGTGAACTCCACGGCTAGAATTTGTAAATTGCAATGTGGGACATAATGTAATTAGTTAAACTTGATTAGTGATTTTTTATTAATTAGTCGATTTTGGATCTCAATTTTTTTTGCAAGTATTGTCCACCGCTTCGAGTAGACCAGCTCATGAACTAGAATTGTGATATCTGCCACAGGCAACCTTTAAAGATTTTTAAAAGTGTTCGCTGAAACACCCTGTATTGTTTTTTCATCCACTTTAATTTCCATTAATTTATTGTTTCTTTATTTCATTTATTAAGCACAAGTAATTTCCCCTATGTTGTCCTTGGTGTCAGTGTTTGTTAGCTTCTAATGATATGACCTGTATATATAAGCCTTTTAGCTCAATCCACCTCTCTGAGCGCCTTCGCAGCCGGTTTGTTCTGTACCGCCTGTGCACCGCACCACATAACACACACACGCACATACATGTATATGAGGCTTTCAGGTAGCATGTGTGGGTTTATTGACCAACACGTGCCTTTTCAAAGTATTTTTGATGGAAATAACACTGCAAACGTACGCGTGAAATGTATAAGGGGTTGTATGTACAAGTCCAAGTACAAGTAAATGTACAAGTCCATCACATAAAGTGGCCAGTGTAGCTTTTATGCTTGCAGCAGTTCTTGGAGTCTTCTCAGGATTGATAATGCACACAGCTTCATACAGCAATGCATGCTCTTAGACCAAACTTATCGTAAAACAAACACACATGAAATATTCCACCACAAACCCAATTTCCGTACCTGGAGACCATGAGAGTGACCTAGCCAATTTATCAAATGGTATGTGCAGTCCATACAATCTTTTCATCCTTGGGTGGAAGAGATGTATAGTAACCCGCCGTGGTTGCTCAGTGGCTATGGTGTTGGGCTGCTGAGCACGAGGTCGCGTGATCGAATCCCGGCCACGGCGGCCGCATTTCGATGGGGGCGAAATGCTAAAACACCCGTGTGCTTAGATTTAGGTGCACGTTAAAGAACCCCAGGTGGTCAAAATTTCCGGAGTCCTCCACTACGGCGTGCCTCTTAATCAGAAAGTGGTTTTGGCACGTAAAACCCCAAATATTATTATTTAAGAGATGTATAGTAATTTCATTAAGGGGTTCTTGTCTTAGAACACAGTACGTAACTACGGCAATCCTTTCGTCTGACACATTTGCCCTAGGAACAATTGTTATGTTGCTGTGATGAGGCTGAGTTGCATGATCAGAAGATTGGCTGTAGATAACCTGAGAGCTTCGTTGCCAGTATTGATTTGCACATGCTTCTTGTGTAACAAAACTTAATGCAACTCTAACCGTAGTTTAGAAGAACTTCTTGCTGGGCTAGTTGGCGCATTGCTTTGAAGAACCAAGTTGCACATTCAAAAAGACAACCACAGGAAAAGGCAATGAAGGCTGAAAGAGCAAAAACATATAAACTGGTTTTATTTGTGTGAAGGTGCCTTATATATGCAGAATATGCAGCCAATGAAAGGATGAGGCGAATGGTAGGGGGAGAGTAAAAACCCAGGTCAACACCTAAACAACAACAGCTGTGCAGAAAAATCTTTTCCTTTCGGTACAATTTGACAGAAGTGTCGCTAGCACATTTATCGCCATTTTCCTTTATGTGGTAGGCCTCCAAAAGCTCACGCGCTGTTTTATTCTGACTTTTTCCTAGAATTTTGATGTTCTTAAGCAGAAGCTCGCCTCCACTGCATGCAAGGCAATGAGCGGGCAAGTTCGCTCCTTCTTTATTCCGAATTGAATGGGCATGTTCCTCTGCACGTTCATTCACGCAACGGCCTGTTTGACCCACGTAGCGGCCTCCACACTTCAGCGGGATTTCATGCAACACGTCCGTGGCGCATTTTACATACGTTTCAGCAAGTTTTATGCTGCATGCACTGCCTCGAGCTCCTTGGCTACCGATTCTCGGGCACAAGCCTGAGAGTTTCTGTGGAGCAGAAAAAAAACTACAGGGACACCATGCCTCTTGGCCACTTTGTGCGCAACATTGTGCATATATGGCACAACCGTAGTCTTCTTTTTTGGCAGCGACTCATTCATGCTACCACGATTTCCTCTTTTTATCTTCCTAAGATTTTCAGCCACAGCTGATGTGACGTCCCAGGGGAAGCCGGCTGAAAGCAGCCTTTCAATTTGATTATTGATGCTTATGTGCATTGTATGCGGGCATGACTTGGTAAGTGCAGATTCCAGGCACGAGCTTGCTATTGCTCTCTTGACCATCTTCGAATGTGCGGAATCACACAGCGGTAGCTCTTTCTTTGCTCGTGGAGCATAGTGCCAGCAGACATAGTGTAAGCCTAACTTCGGATTAATATCTAAAAACTGCAAAGACCCACTAGAAGGAAGTTGGTACGTAAAGGTCAAGCCCCGCCCATACTGTCTCATTGCCTTGCATGCAGTGCCTCTGCTTAAGAACATAAAAATTCTAGGAAAAAGTAAGAATAAAACAGCGCATGATATTTTGGAGGCCTACCACATAAAGGAAAGTGGCGACCAAAAGGAAAAGATTTTTCTGCACAGCTGTTGTTGATTACGAGTTGACTTGGGTTTTTCTACTCTCCCTTTCCCATTCTACTCATCCTTTCATTGGCTGCGATTCTGCGTATATAAGGCACCTTCACACAAATAAAACCAGTTGATAGTTTGCACTCTTTCCGTCTCCATCACCTTATCCTGTGGTTGTCTTTTTGAATGCGCAACTTGCTTCTTCAAAACTTTAGCCGTAGTTGTGCCACTGGCAACCTCATGCACATCGTCACAAGGAGGCCATAGAAGAGGCCATGGGGGTATCGAAGGCATCAGCTGGATGCTGGCATATTTTGCTAGTACTGCTGTGACAGGTGTTAGGAGAAAACCAATCCGATGAGAGAGTGGTTAATATTTGAGGGAACTGGGAGGAGTAAAGTACAAAAAGTGTGTCGGAGACCTGTGAGCTGAAGTGCACGTGGACAATGTGTGTGCTGTGATTAGTGGGTGATATGATACTACATGGCATAAAAGCAACACCGCCTTTAGACGAAATCTCTGTGTATTATTCACGCACAAAAGTAAATGTGCAAAAGCCAAAATGCTTGCAAAGAAATCAATTTTGATTAAAATCATATACTACATGACACAAACTGAGGCATATGTATTTTTGAGGTGATGGGTGGGCACGTAACTCTCTTCCATTACAATATTTCACCACAGTGTGTCAGCTTGTGGAATGCTTGCATGATTTTCTGAACAGATTTAAAAATATTTCTTCATGGGATAAAATTATGCATGTTTCTATCATTTTGAGACCTGATCTTTCCATCATGCATATAATCTCAGAATATGTTAAGTGTGTTAGATGTGTGTGTATTAGTATAGGAAGAGTTTAAAATGTGCTGAGCGCTCTCATTTGCAGCTTAAACTGAGCAAGGCTTCACCGTATACAAAATTGTTCAATATAAAAGTACACATTTAGGCAAAAATGTCATAAATAGGCATATTCTGATGCTGAAATCAGAAGTCGATATTTAGAGTCCTTTAGAAACAATGCTGAACTACTTTACAATGAAACTCCTAATTTGTTTTTGTATGTTAAAGAGGCATGGCACAGATACAAGGAAAAGCATATCAATTTCTGTAAAATTGTTTCTGTAGTGATTTGTTACTAGTTGCAGTAGCACACACGAGCTAAAGCCATAGCTTCTTCAACAAGCTAGGAATTGTAAAAAGATAGCTCAGGCCTGAAAGGTGGCTAAGAGAAATGTTTGATTGTAAACTACTTACACTAATTACTTCGGAAAATGTTCCTGTTGGGAAGAGATATGTGACAAAGTGCCCTTTGGCATTTAAAGCCTTTTGAGCTTTGTTAAAAGGTGTTGCTGTGCTCTATTTAAAGATATGACTGCCTGCCAAAGTGCTCAGTAACTACCCTTTAAGAGCAAGTATGTTTTTTTTTTTTTTCCAAATCAAATCAAGTTTATTCATTACAAAGAAACGTTTGTGCACACAATGTTTGTCATTTTTGTCTCCAACACTTTTATAGTACAGGTTAAACAGAATTTTTTTCTGCATTGCGAGAACACAGAAAATTATCATTTATTACTTTTTATGAAGGTTTAGGTAAAATGCTAACTGGTAATTATATTTGGACTAGTTACGCTGAACCTAACAAGCTCCACATGTGTAACTTGGCTAATGCTGTGACCAGATTCCCAGTGTAGCCTGTGTTCATGCCTGCATGTTTGCATATTTGCACTATCTTTTTTCACCATTTCGTAGGTGATGCCAGTACCCAGGATATAGACACTGCCTTGAAGCTGGGTGCTGGGCACCCAATGGGTCCTTTCGAATTGACTGACTACGTTGGTCTTGATGTTACCAAGTTCATTATTGATGGTAAGAACCTAAACCAGAAGCCACTGTCGGCTTGTTCATGCTGTGTTCCCGCTGAAAAAAAAAATAAGAGAAAAATCACCTTTCCTCTCAAAAAAGAAGTAAAGAGTAGTGATCTTTTTAAGACCTCAGTCCTTAGTTTGTATTTCACATTTTATGATAGTGCCTACCTCTGTCACCTGCAACCTGTCCAGAACAGTTAATCCCTAATAAATATGCAAATCAAGGAACTTTCCAAGCAAACTGGTGAGTTTTGAGGTGTCATTCTAGGGCTATCTCAGCAGAGAAGGTTGCAGAGTGAATAGTTAATTTTAAGTTAGAGACTAGAGGGCTCATTCAAACATCAAGCTCATTAGCTGGTTGACATGAGCAACAGCAAAGGCAAGTGAAATGTGAGAATTTGCAGTTAAGCTAATTTTATGTTTGACGAGGTGGTGAAGGTACCAGTGTATCAAGTAGAGATTACTAAAGTTGACCTCGCAGTACACACATCTTTAGCAATTGTCAGCGTGGACATGCCACTGAGATCATACAATGCTGTAGGTTATTTCTTGCTTTGTAATTAGTTGCTGGGTTTCCTAATGGCATTAATTAGTGAATGTGAGCTTTGTGTGTTAATACAATTCCATTGATCTCCCAGATTGTTGCTATTATGTGCATCAGACACGTGCACTTGTAATGCTCGCATGTGACATATATACCACTGTTCTGATGTGTATAGACCCCGCAGGGGCATCTGTATAAGCAGGCGTTTGGTGTGTTGCGACACCACATACCCGAGCAGGTGAGGGTTGCACCCTCCTGCATGTAGCTGTGCGTGGCTTAGCCATGTCTGGGGAAAGGGGGATCCTGGGGGTTGAGTGGATGCCGGGTGTTTGGACCATTAAGGCCCCCCCTTGGAGGCAACACCTCTTTGGCTTCTGCTTTACATAGACGAGGCCTCCAGACTGACCCCCCTGGAGGAAATCCGCAGTCGCCTTTTCCTGTCCTCTTCAATCTTCGTCTTTCTCCTTCACTTTTAATCTTTCTTGTCTTTTCCATTTACTTCCAGCGTTCCTGGCAGCAAGGGTTAACCTTGTGTGTCAGAACCACCCTTGGTTATACGTATTTGGTTATAGTGGAAATGTACAGCTGGCATTTGCAGGACCTGTGTTTGCAGGTCCTACAGTGTCCCTTTGTTGGGCTCCATGGTGGGTGGCTGGTGCTCCTGCTGAAAGGATATTGTTTTCATGGCGTGCTCTTTCCCTGTGTTACCCAGCTGCACACAGAAGTGTTTCAGTTGTTTTGTGACCAGAAAGAACTTTCCCCGCTACCACGTCATACACAGTGTAAAGCTAAAAAGGCAGTGAGAGCTGTATCTCCCTTCCTCGTTTCAAACTGCCTAACAGAGACAATTGGAACCGGCTACAAAGTTAAGAAAACCTCCTTCTTGAACTCTGAGATATGAAACATGAGAAACTGCAGAACCTAGTGTCAATTGGAGACTTTCCTATTACTGTGACCCTGCACTGCACTATGAACACCAGTCGTGGTGTAATTTCGGATGATAATTTGGAGCTAAGTGAGACTGAACTGCTAGAGGGCTGGACTGACCAAAATGTCATCAATGTAAAAAGAATTAAGATGAGGCATGACGGAAAAGAAATTCTGACCAAGCATCTCTTTCTAAACCACGGCTCAAGTCTCCTGCCTGAGACTATTAAGGCAGGCTATGTAAAGATCATAGTTGGGCCGTATATCCCTAATCCCCTGCGATGTTTCAAATCCCAGAGGTTTGTCCATAGCTCACAGAGCTGTCGAGGTTGACTGACTTGCGCCAAATGGAGTGCTTCTGAACACACGTCTGAATGGTGCAAGAATGCACCATATTGTGTAAACTGTGATGGGCGCACGCCGCATACTCGCGGTCCGGCCCATCCTGGAAAAAGAAAAAAAAAAGTTCAGTGCATGTTAACTGTAACGCAAGAATGCGAAACCCTGCTGCACATTTGGTAATACATGAAGTTATAGAATCAGGGCTAGACTTCTTGCAAGGCATAACAAGCCACAATGGGACGTACACGTGTGGCACTAAGGTGACCTCCTCACGAAGACGCAGCAGCACACGCTTACTACGCAGTGGCATACTTGTGCGACCGTCTTTGCGAGCCACAAGAGCGTGCACACTCTTTCATTGCTCACTGCCGACAACCACCGACAACATTCTGACTGTGACATCAATGCACAGAGTGCATGTCCCCGCATTTCTGTATAATGCGAAAGTAGATCTCGAAACGTCATCAATGTGCTTATTTTATACACTCATGACATGGCGCCACCTCCTATGCACTGTCACGTGCGCTGCCCAATGATGCACGCACTAGTGAGTGAGATGGCTGCAATACGACGTGTGCAATCGGGCATGCACTAGGCACACCTTTAGTAAACCAGAACCGTGGAGCAGCTGTGACTTCAGGAAAGCGGGCTCGTCTCGTACCCTAGAGACCAGAGTTTGATTCCCACCCAAACCAAAATGTACCAAATTTTCTTTTCAAAGCCACGAATTTACTCCCTGAGAAAGCTCCCTGAGAACTGTGATGTCAATCTGAGCATTTTTTGACCTGTCTTTTACTCTTTGCGGCGTCGGCCATTTTTGTCACGGTGTAGTTTCACCAAGGTCACCGTCAAGGGTACTGCCAACATAGACACCTAAGGCTTTCACCTTAAAAGAAATTGTTACAATCAAAGTGAAGCAGAATGCATTGTTCAAAGAGGCACGAAGGCGGGTATCGTACCTGCCAAAGAACAGCTTTGCCAAAGTGGCACGTCAGGGGGCAATGCCACAACGGCTTCCGGCAGCTGTCCAGCCCATCACTCTGCATCACAGGGTTCAAAAAGGGCTCTGTAAGTTGTATTTCCCACATTAGACACACAGCACAGGTCTCTTTTACAATATGAACACTAATATTGCAATGGAATGTAAGGGGACATCTGTGCAATCTGAATGATGTTAAAAGGAAACTAAAGTGAAAAATGATTTCTTCTGCATCAGTAAATTACCGTTCTTCAACACCAAAAACACCACTCTTACAACGATAAGACGTTTGGTAAGCCAGAAAAAGCGCAAGAACGAAATACGGGTGGCGACGCCTACTTAAGTTCCCGCACCTGGGGGCTGTGACGTTTCGGATTTTGATGGCATCTTCTAGGGTCTACTAATTATATATAGCAGTACAGATTGACTACATTGTGTTCTAAAGGAACAAAATATTAAACATGGCAAGTTTCGGGAATCAGCCGACGCGGCCCAAATGCGAAAACATACTTTGGAATCCCTGACGTCACGCCGACGTACCGGCACTGGGGTTTCGGCGCGAAATTCAAATACTAATACTTGGACCTAAATTTTCTCATCTAATAATCAAACTATTTTATTGAAATGACTGCCTGCAGGGTTCTCAAACAATTATTCATTAGTCTAAACTGATTTATTGTTTTGCTTTAGTGCCCCTTTAAAGAACTTCTTCATAAACGAAGTCCAAAAGTTCTGTGTGTTCAGGAAACATGCTTAAAATTCACGCAGACAAACTTTTTTAGACACTATGCCATTTTTAGAAACAACCGCGATTATGCTCTCGCCTCATCTGGCAGTGTGGCTATAATAGTAGATAAAAGTCTTGCCTGCAAGCAGTTACAACTCTGAACGTCCCTTGAAGTAGTTGCCGTCCGAGCACTGCTGTTCAATAAGCTGGTGACTATTACTTCTGTTTACATCCCTCCCAGCTATCAACTTCACAGAACAGAATTTCAGTACCTTATCAACGAACTTCCTGAACCTTACATACTAGTAGGAGATCTAAATGCCCATAGCACCCTGTGGGGAGACTCGTGTTGTGATGCGAGGAGTCGCCTAATAGAGTGAGTGAGTGAGTGAGTGAGTGAGTGCGTGCGAACTTTATTTAGGTCCTGAATAGAAAGAATTAAATCAGTCTTGAGCCATGCACTTGTGGAAAAAAGGAAATTTTTCATTAGGTAACCCGCCGACCAGGGTGGAGCCGCCGGGTCACCTAATAGAAAATTTCCTTTTTTTCCACAAGTGCATGGCTCAAGACAGGGACTACAATAGCCGCTTTCCATGCCGATGCTGGCATGGAAAGAATGTTGGCTCTTTCTTATTAAAGGAAGAGCCAACATTCTTTAGCATCACACATAAAACTTTCTCATCGATAGACATAAGCATAGCATCGGGTACAGTGATGCTGTACCTCGAGTGGAGCGTCATAAAGAACCCTTACGGAAGTGGTCACTTTCCGGGTGTACATAATGCTAACAAAACCAGATGAATGCTGCCCACAAGTTCCCAGATGGAAAGTTCATTCATGGGACTCGACACGGTTTCGAGAACTTATGCAGTTGACTTAGGATGATGCCTGTGCACTCAGTATTGATGATGCAGTGGCATACCTAACAGTGTTTGTTATTGATGCAGCATCAATATGCATCCCATGAACGGAAGGCTTGTCTTCTAAAGAATGCATTGCCTGGTGGATTGAGGAATGTAATGAAG